>NW_005194951.1:161040-174278 GCF_000372725.1 Emiliania huxleyi CCMP1516
TCCCCCCCCGCCCGCCCCACGGCGCCCAAGCACATCGGCCCGCACCCCGCAGGGGCGAAGACTGTCTCACGCCGGCAAGGACACGGTCTTCGGCGACAGCGTCGAACACGAGGTGTTCTCCCCGCTCCCGGCCGCACACCCCACCCACCGCCCTGACCCCGCACCGTTCCATCAGCACACGGTCGAGTGCACCGTCGAGCCGAGCACCGGCGTCTGCTATGTCGAACCCGGCATGGACAAGACCGGACGGGTTCGAAACCCCTCTCGCCCAGCGCCCTCCCGCGCGGGGCTCATCCTGACTCCCCATATCGCTAGGACGAGCTCAACACGAAGCTCTTCAAGGTCCTCGACTCGCACAAAGAGATTCATCCAAAGATGACGCCGTTCGACCGCGCCAAGATGAAGGCTATCATCTTCCAGGGCAGGACGACTGGACGCGACACCAAGTACGCCAACCCGTACTACGAGGGCACCGAGGGCTGGACCAACGTCCACTACTACCGCAAGCACTTCATCACCACTCCCAAGTACCTCGCCAAGGCGCGCGCGCTTGCCAGCAGCCGCGTCACCAGCCACTGCCTTCCCGCCACCCACAATGAGATATCATGACCTCCCACCCTCTGCTTGCAGCGGCTCGCTGAGGTGGTGAAGGTGGTCCCCGGCTTCAATGAGGAGGTCAAGTTCTACAAGCGGGTCACGCACGAGGGCGGCGCCATCGAGACTGAGCCAACGACGCTGGACGAGATCATGGAGATGGAGATCACGATGGTGCTCCCCCCCCAGCCTCAGTCGAGGCGGGAGAGCGAGCTGAGCCGCAAGCTCGAGGCCGCGTATGCGGAGGCGACTGCTGCCAAGCGGCAGCGCACCGGCCCCCCTAAATTCACACTACACACACATCACACACATACACATTCACATTAGAGGGTGTCTACTGCAAATACGTGTAAATGTACTGTAGTACTCCAAATCACCTCCTTTCAAAGGCCACAACAAAGGTGCTTACAATCTGCAGACAATTCCGGACATCGAGGTCTCGCGGCACCGGAATCCCCGACACAAGACGGCGCCGCGCTCGCTGGCGCTCTACGACTGTAGATCGCACGCCGCATACGATAGGCCGGGGAGCTAAGAGGCGCGATTAAAATTTCTTTCCAATTTCACGTGGTCGCAGCCGGAGGGGATGTCGACCTTAAGCTAATTGGCGTCGCCCTTGCTTTCGCTCGCTGTGGCCCAGCTCGGAGAGCGGCTTGAGGTCGATGGGTGGCATGGGTGCGATGCTCGTCACGTGCCGTCTGCACCCACTCGATGGTGGCGCTGCGGGCGACCGCTGCCACGGCCAGCGCGAGCATCGCACACCATCGTCGCATGGCTGACTGAGTGGAGCTGAGTCGGAGAACTGAGGCGGTGAGACTGTAGAGTCCGCGGTGGGGGGCTCCAGGCGGTGAGACTGGAGCCGATTTTCGTTTTCTTTTTAAACAGACAAAAGCCGCGCGCAAAGGAAACAGTAGTAGGGGGAGGGCTCCCAGGGCTTCGAAAGAAAGAAAGAAAGAAAACACACAACCCAAGGGAGGGATGGGAGAACGGCACGCCGCCACCACACAGGGATTTTAAGGAGAGGAGTGTGATGCGCTTCGAGGTTTTTCAGTTGAATGGCCTGCTTTTCTTTCGCTGAGATTTTTATCTTTTTACGAATTCTTTGGAGCGAGGAAGGCGGCGCGAGCGATCTCATCCGCCCCGCGATGTCAGATTTCCAGGCGTACAACCATGCCGCCGACGCGGCCTACGCAACCGCGGTGGAGCGGCACCACCGTCGGGAGGCGCAGGAGGCTGCGTCGGGACTGCTCAAGGCTGGCGTGATTGCGGCAGCGGTGGGCGCGTGCTGCGCGCTGGTGATGCTGCTCGCCGGCCCGCGCGAGCTCGACGCGGCCCTTCCGCCGCTGGTGCTGCTCTTCGGCTGCTGCGCCGCGCTCCCTCCTCTCGTCAACGAGCTCCTCTTCCAGAGCCGACGGGCACGGCGCATCATGGTGGAGGTCGTCTCGTCCCTCCCTGCGGCAGGACTCGGCTTCGTCGGCGGCATCTACTGCCTGCCGCACGCGGCTTGGGCCGGCTACGTCGGCGGCCAGCTCGCGCAGCTAGTGTGGCTGTACGTCCGCTATTTTGGCTTGCCGATACGCCCGTTGCTGGATCGTGTGAGCCGTCTTGCGGAGCAGAGGCGTGAGTTCATCAGGAAGCCGGCGCAGAGGCAAGCTGGGACGCAGAGGCAAGCAGAGGCGAGGAGGCAGGAGGCGAAGCTGCGGCGGCGGGGCCGCCGGCAGGCGCAGCAGGAGGAGGCGGCGGAGGCGGAGAGTCGGCGGCGGGAGGCGGAGGCGGAGCGGGAGAGGAGGAGGGAGAAGGAGGAGGCGAGGAGGAGGAGGCAGCGGCTGCAGGAGGAGGAGGCAGCGGCGAGGAGGAGGAGGCAGGAGGGGGAGGAGCGGCGGGCAGAGGTGCGGGCCTTCGAGTCCAGATGGGAACCTTCTAGGAACCTTCTAGGAACCTTCCAGGAACCTTCTAGGCGCGGGCCTTCGAGGCCAAGCTTCAACGCGTGTGCGATACAATCGGGTCGGAGGCGGCGGAGGCGGCGGTGGCGGAGGAGGAGGCAGAGAGAGCGAGGGCGGCGGCTGCGGCGGCGGCAGAGGAAACGGAGGCGGCGGAGGCGGCGGAAGCAGCAGAGGCCGCGGAGGCAGCAGAGGCGGCGGAGGCGGCGGAGGCGGAGGCTGCGGCAGCTTCGGGCGCGGCGCCAGGCCCTCCGCAAGCCGCGCCGAGCGGTCCTGCCCCGCCGGCTGCGGCGGTGTCGCTGGCCGACGCTCGCTTCGACACGGGCCGCCGCCCGGCAGTGCCAGAGTCGACGCTTGGCGGAGACACGACGTGCATCGTCTGCTTCACGCACCCGAAGACGCACGTCGCGGTCCCGTGCAACCACCGCTGCTCCTGCGGCCCGTGCTCCGCGCGGATGTCAGAGTGCCCGTACTGCCGCGAGCCAGTGATAGTGTGGGTGGATTCCTCGCGCATCCGTGATGTGTAGCAGCACAGAGGCAAACGCGGCGCGCCCACACTCCGCATGTTGGCAGGCCGCTTCTTATTAGCTAAACTAGTGCCTGGACTCCCCGTTTTTGTAGCTTGTCGGTCGATTGATTGATAGGAAGGTGATAGGAGTAATCGAGATCTCTGCGAGAGAGTAGTAGATCGCAGACAGTAGATCGCAGACCAGGAGTGGAGATCCTAGCCGATTCTACCGCACAGTCGGGCTTGGTTGAAGATGGAAGATTGAGATCACAGATTGTGGATCGTGTTGGCAGTTGCCAGGGTCAAAGGTGGAGATTGGAGATGGAAAACACAGATCGCAGATCCTCGCGCCGGGCATCCATCACTGGGGCGGAGATTGGAGATCGAGATTGGAGATTGGAGATCGCAGCTGGCGGCGGCAGGGGTCAAATGGGAGATTGGAGATCAGAGATTGGAGATGTGCGGTGTGAATGAATCCATAGCGCATCTCCTTGAAGGCTCGAGCCCCCCCCCTCCCCCGCCCCCCCGAATCGAGATTGGAGATTGGAGATTGGAGATGGAGATCGGAGATCTGAACTGGATCCGGCAAAATATGACGCTGGAGATTGGAGATTGGAGATAGAGATTGGAGATCTGACTGGATCCGGCCTAAGATGTGTCGACGCTGGAGATTGGAGATTGGAGATTGGAGATTGGAGATCACAGAGGCCGCTGTGATGATCTTTTTGTTTTTTAAAGGTTACTGGTGCGCGGACGGCCCGGGGAGCCTGCGGCGCCATTTTAATCTGCGCTCCTCTTTATGGCCTGCGGCGCCTGGCTTGAGCTAGGAAGTGTAAACGAGTCCGCCAGGGCGGTATGCAAACACGGAGCGCGCTGCGCGCGCGGTCTATGTACGCCGAACTGGGGGCGTTATCGTGTGGTTCGCGCTGCCATCAACAAATAATTTTGTGTGAGGGGGGGGGAGGGGGGGGGGGGGGGACGCCTCATTCATGTGGCACGTTGTGGCAGAAGATGTGCTTCGAGCGAGCGAGAAAGACGAAGGCCTACACAGGCAGATTTGCACATGCACATGTGACAAGGGGGCAACGCGTGCAGGGCGAGAGGGCGGCTCGACACGCCTGCTCCGCGGCCTCCGTGTTGGTGCTCGGAACGAAATGTAGAGGGCCCTCCTTGGTGTGCACGAGATGCTTGTACAACCCGCCAAGGCCTCCCTCCGTGTCGAGCCGGTCAATCAGCACGCCGACGTCAGAGGAGCAGAGTGCCGACCCGGCGGGCAGCCGCTCATGGACGCGACGGGCACGCTCAGGCACGCCAGGTGGGAAGTGGTGCATGCCGCTCAGGAGCGCCACGAGCTCCTCCTCGGTCTTTAGAGGATACAGGTTCGCGGCGAACTCGGTCATGCCAGAGACTAACGAGGTGAGCTCCATCGCGGCGCGCTCATAACAAGGAGGCGCGTTCTCCGATCTTCATCTCCAATCTCCAATCTCGTGGGGGAGGCGTGTGCGCGTGTCAGGGGGGGGATCGAAGTCCTTCCAAGGGGATGCTCTTTTCCTTTCACACCTTCAAGCGGATCTCCACCCTCTTTTCGCGCCATTTTGCAATCTCCAGTCGGCCACACGATTCTTGAGGCGCCTTTGGCGCGAAGTCAACATCTCCGTCTCCGGCCTGAGATCTCGAGGTGCCGATGGCGGCAGCTCAAGATCTCTATCTTCAGTTAAAGATCTCTGAGTTTTGTGAGAGATGCTGTGTGTGGAAGATCTCTGATCGGCATCTACGATCTCCACTCAACAAATCTACTGGTGTCCCGCAGAGATCTCGATGTATGGGTGATAGTGCCAGTGAGCAGTGTGCAGTGGCGCGGATTGACGCTATGTGCCCACAGTGTGGCCGAGATCACAGGGCACGAGTGTGTGACTGCCGGCCGAGGTCAGCCGAGATGAGCAAGGTGCCGAGACTAAAGCCGAGACAAGCGGTGTGATTAGTGAGATTCGGATTGCAAGGCTCGGCCCTAGGCGAGATTTGGACAATAAGCAAGATCGGACCTCCGCCAAGCTCCGCCGAGATCCTCCGACCGCCGAGGTTGTCCGACCGAGATCGACCGAGGTCGAGATAAAGGGATATACAGTGTCAAGTCGTGGAGTGATCGACGGGTGCCGAGATGGGGAGACCGGCTCGTTGGTGTGACAGTGAGCGACACAATCGTCGGCGCCGCGCTTACCTTATCGCGGCGCCCCGCAGTCTACACGCCTCAGGCGCACCCCTGAACGCGCCATGAGCGCGCAGGCACATAGCAGCGCCGCGCCAAAAGGTCATTCCCTCACCCGACCCGCGGCTCCACAGGCTGCAGCGGTCCGCTCACCTGCACAGGGCAAAAACGTGTAGCTTAACAGACTAGTTGTGACGATCAGTGCTGGCGGAGGCCTCATCGCCGCGAATGTTGCCAGTCGCGGCGGGATCTGACGTCGCGTTCGAGGTGTGCATTGGCGGACGTCGCGTTCGAGGTGTGCATTGGCGGAGGGGTCGCATGGCTGAGAGAGGCAGAGGCAGCAGGCGGGTGGTGGGGCGGCACCTGTTGCTGCCATGGGCAGCGCCGAGCCGCGGCGGAGTCGCTCCGTAGGTCCGCGTTGAGCCGCACGAGTGCGCCGACCCGTCGCGAGGTGCCTGCGCGGGGGTGATGTCGCGCCGATGGCTGAGTACACGCGGCCGTGAGCGGCTTTGCGCGGAGAGGCGGCGCGCAGGAGGCAAGGGTGGGCGCGCCGGCGGTCGAGCCACCGAACAATTCGACGTGGCGCAGCTCCGCGCTGGCGAGTACGACCGAGCTCATGATGTCGTCGGCGGTCACGCGACGAGCGAGAGCCGCAGGAGCCCTCTGAAAACCAGGCGCGCAAAGGCGTCCGGTGAGCAATGCGCGCGAACAGCCACCTGTGGGCGGTCACCGGGGGTGGCGGTCAAGCACGCTCCGGGGTGGATCTGGTGCTTCTAGTATCACTGGTGGGCTGGGTGTGCAGCAGCAGCGCTCAAAAGGAGGCAAAACACGCGGCTGCTACTTTGAGTGTCAGCTTTCTCGACGCACCGTGCTCGGCCCCGCTGAAAAGCTGGCTGGTGGTCGCGCGCGGCGCGTCGGCGCGGCTCCGACTGGTCGGGCACCTCGGCTGGGTCCATCAGCACGAGGCCTGCCCCGTCGGGCAGCCCCGCGAGCGCATGTAGCCCGCCCCCAGACGCTGTAACCCGCCCCCAGATCGCGCTGGTTGGTAGGAAAAGACGAGGCGACCCGAGGGGGGGTCCGAATAAGATACATCATAGCGCGGGGGGCGGGGAGAACAACGTACGACGCCGCGCGCAAGCAAGCTGCCCACCCAGGCGAGCACGGAGCCAGAACAGACCTGCACTTGGAGCACTTGGAGCGCAGTCGGCAACCTCACACACCCAGGGCCGGGGAGCTAAGAAGCGCACCCAGAGGCCATAAAGTCAACACGGGTCTCCGAGGGTTAGTCCGCGCTTTGGGGTTCCCCTAGCGGGGGAGCGCCCGAGCACCCCCTCTACTCGGAGCTAATACACACCCGACTCGAACACGACGTACCCTCTCTCACCCGACCTCTCCGCTCCATACCCCGGGCGCGCACGCCTCACCCCCACTCACTCTAGGAGAGAGAGCCCCCGACCCCTCTTGCTTGGTCTGCTCTCCCGTTCGTTCGCTTTCCGCTGGTTCGGCAACGGGTGTGGGGCGCCGGCCTTCCCCTCTTGTGCTTCCTGACTGCCGTCGCACTTGGAGCACTTGGAGTGCGATCGGCAGCCTCACATCCAGGGCCGGGGCGTCGGTGACGACGACCTGCCAGCCGCCCACGTCCAAAGTCTCGGAGCTGGGCGGCGGCCCGGCGTCGCTCGGCAGCGGCGCAGAAGGCGTCGAGGCGGGCACCATCAACGGCAAAAGAATTTTACTCAGACTGCCTCGCACGACATTGGGCACGGGACTGGCGCGCACTGGCACTAACACCGGTACACCAAAAAAAATTGCAACAAAACTCCCTCGCACGACACTGGGCACGTAATTGATTGAACAGTCTCTCATGCGCCTGACGATCCCGCCGCAGCGCCGTGCCCAAAGTCGCCCTCGAACTCCTCGCGGTCGCGCTTGCGCGCCGCGCCGTCCGGGCCGTAAGAGCCGAGCCTGATGTTGGCCCGCTCTAGCCAGCCAAGAAGGCCAGCCTTGTGCTCGAGAGCGAAGCGCTTAAAGGCAAGAGTCCGATCCACGGCATCGTACCAGCGCATCTTTGCGGGCGAGAGGCGGAAGACGGCGGTCTCAGGTTCGAAAGCCTCGTCGCCGATCGTGGCAGTGTCTGGCACGGTGACGCGGGTCAGGGAGGAGCAGAGGGCGAAGGCGAGGCTGCCGATCGAGGTGAGGCCAGCGGGGAAGGTGACGCGGGCGAGGGAGGAGCAGTTCCAGAAGGCGCTGTCGATGGAGGTGAGGCCGGCAGGGAAGGTGACGGTGGTGAGGGAAGAGCAGCGGTCGAAGGCGCTGTCGCCGATGGAGGTGAGGGTGGCGGGGAAGGTGACGCGGGTCAGGGAGGAGCAGTCGTAGAAGGCGCCGGTGCCGATGGAGGTGAGGCCGGTGGGGAAGGTGACGCTGGTGAGGGAGGAGCAGCCGCGGAAGGCGTCGTCGCCGATGGAGGTGAGGCCGGCGGGGAGGGTGACGGAGGTGAGGGAGGAGCAGCCGCAGAAGGCGCTGCTCCAGATGGTGGTAAGGCCGGCGGGGAAAGTGACGCGGGCGAGGGAGGAGCAGCCCAAGAAGGCGCTGTTACCGATGGAGGTGAGGCCGGCGGGGAGGGTGACGGAGGTGAGGGAGGAGCAGCCGCAGAAGGCGCTGCTCCAGATGGAGGTAAGGCCGGCGGGGAAAGTGACGCGGGCGAGGGAGGAGCAGCCGTAAAAGGCGCTGTCGCCGATGGAGACGAGGCCGGCGGGGAAGGTGACGGAGACGAGGGAGGAGCACTCGGAGAAGGCGATGCTGGGTATGGTGGTGATGCCCTCCGGCACAGTGGCATGCCCCTGCGCGTCGATTCGAGGCCGCACCGCCCAAACGTTGATGGCCCGCACTGCTGCCTTCGCCTCGTCGTCAAGGGGGCAGTCGAAGAAGGACCAGTCGCCAATCGAGAGGCCATCGGGCAGCGGCAGCGTGACGGAGGCGAGGGAGGAGCAGTCGTAGAAGGCGGCTTCGCCGATGGAGGTGAGGCCGGCGGGGAGGTCGATGGAGACGAGCGAGGAACAGCCGTAGAAGGCTCCGTCGCCGATGGCGACGAGGCTGCGCGGGCAGGCGACCGAGACGAGAGAGGTGCGGCCGCGAAACGCCCGGTCCGGCAGGTGCGTCATGCCTTCGGGCAGCACCGCGAGGAGGAGGACGGTGGTGGCGGTAGGGAAGGCGAGGGGGCTGATGGTGGCGGTGGCTGGCACGGTGACGCTGGTGAGCGGGCAATCGCGGAAGGCGTAGTCGCCGATGGAGGTGAGGCTGGCGGGGAAGGTGACGGAGGAGAGGGAGGAGCAGCGGAGGAAGGCGCTGCTGCCGATGGAGGTGAGGCCGGCGGGGAAGGTGACGGAGCCGAGGGAGGAGCAGTCGGCGAAGGCGCCCTGGCCAATGGAGGTGAGGCTGGCGGGGAGGTCGATGGAGACGAGCGAGGAGCAGAAGCGGAATGCTGCGTCGCCGATGGAGACGAGGCCAGCGGGGAGGGTGACGGAGGAGAGGGCGGGGCAGCCGTCGAAGGCGCTGTTACCGATGGAAGTGAGGCTGGCGGGGAGGGTGGCGGTGGTGAGGGAGGAGCAGCTGGCGAAGGCGCTGACGCCGATGGAGGTAAGGCAGGCGGGGAGGGTGACGCTGGCGAGGGCGGAGCAGCCGGAGAAGGCGCGGCTGCTGATGGAGGTAAGGCCGGCGGGGAGGGTGACGGTGGTGAGGGAGGAGCAGCCCTCGAAGGCGCTGTTACCGACGGAGGTGAGGCCGTCAGGGAGGGTGACGGTGGCGAGGGAGGAGCAGTCGGCGAAGGCGTCGTCGCCGATGGAGGTGAGGCCAGCGGGGAAGGTGACGGAGGAGAGAGAGGAGCAGCGTTCGAAGGCGCTGTTACCGACGGAGGTGAGGCCAGCGGGGAGGGTGACGCGGGCGAGGGAGGAACAGAGGAGGAAGGCGCAGCTGCCGATGGAGGTGAGGCCGGCGGGGAGGGTGACGGAGGAGAGGGCGGAGCAATCTTGGAAGGCGTAGCTGCCGATGGAGACGAGGCCAGCGGGGAAGGTGACGCGGGCGAGGGAGGAGCAGCCGACGAAGGCGTAGCCGCCGATGGAGGTGAGGCCGGCGGGGAAGGTGACGGTGGTGAGGGCGGAGCAGCCGCGGAAGGCAGCGTTGCCGACGGAGGTGAGGCTGGCGGGGAGGGAGACGGAGCCGAGGGAGGAGCAGCCGTGGAAGGCGCCCTCGATGGTGGTGACGCCCTCCGGCACAGTGGCATGCCCCTGCGCGTCAATTGGAGGCCGCACCGCCCAAACGTTGATGGCCTGCACTGCTGCCTTCGCTTCGTCGTCGAGGGGGCAGTCGACGAAGGCTCTGTCGCCAATCGAGAGGCCATCGGGCAGCGGCAGCGTGATGGTGGTGAGGGCGGAGCAGTCGCGGAAGGCGTCGCTGCCGATGGAGGTGACGGCTGTGGGGAGGGTGATCGAGACGAGGGCGGAGCACTCGCAGAAGGCGCCCTCGCCGATGGAGGTGAGGGCTGTGGGGAGAATGATGGTGGAGAGAGAGGAGCAGCCGAAGAAGGCTTGCTCGCCAATGGAGGTGAGGGTGGCAGGGAAGGTGACGGAGACGAGCGAGGAACAGAGGAGGAAGGCGAAGCTGCCGATGGAGGTGAGGGTGGCGGGAAGGGTGACGGTGGTGAGGGCGGAACAGTCGCGGAAGGCATAGTTTCCCATGGAGGTGAGGCCGGCGGGTAGGTCGATGGAGACGAGCGAGGAACAGCCGAAGAAGGCTCCGTCGCCGATGGCGACGAGGCTGCGCGGGCAGGCGACCGAGACGAGAGAGGTGCGGCCGCGAAACGCCCGGTCCGGCAGGTGCGTCATGCCTTCGGGCAGCACCGCGAGGAGGAGGACGGTGGTGGCGGTAGGGAAGGCGAGGGGGCTGATGGTGGCGGTGGCTGGCACGGTGACGCTGGTGAGCGGGCAATCGCGGAAGGCGTAGTCGCCGATGGAGGTGAGGCTGGCGGGGAGGTCTATGGAGACGAGCGAGGCGCAGCGAGCGAAGGCGTACTCGCCGATGGAGGTGAGGCTGGCGGGGAGGGAGACGGAGCCGAGGGAGGAGCAGCCGTGGAAGGCGCCCTCGATGGTGGTGACGCCCTCCGGCACAGTGGCATGCCCCTGCGCGTCAATTGGAGGCCGCACCGCCCAAACGTTGATGGCCTGCACTGCTGCCTTCGCTTCGTCGTCGAGGGGGCAGTCGACGAAGGCTCTGTCGCCAATCGAGAGGCCATCGGGCAGCGGCAGCGTGATGGTGGTGAGGGCGGAGCAGTCGCGGAAGGCGTCGCTGCCGATGGAGGTGACGGCTGTGGGGAGGGTGATCGAGACGAGGGCGGAGCACTCGCAGAAGGCGCCCTCGCCGATGGAGGTGAGGGCTGTGGGGAGAATGATGGTGGAGAGAGAGGAGCAGCCGAAGAAGGCTTGCTCGCCAATGGAGGTGAGGGTGGCAGGGAAGGTGACGGAGACGAGCGAGGAACAGAGGAGGAAGGCGAAGCTGCCGATGGAGGTGAGGGTGGCGGGAAGGGTGACGGTGGTGAGGGCGGAACAGTCGCGGAAGGCATAGTTTCCCATGGAGGTGAGGCCGGCGGGTAGGTCGATGGAGACGAGCGAGGAACAGCCGAAGAAGGCTCCGTCGCCGATGGCGACGAGGCTGCGCGGGCAGGCGACCGAGACGAGAGAGGTGCGGCCGCGAAACGCCCGGTCCGGCAGGTGCGTCATGCCTTCGGGCAGCACCGCGAGGAGGAGGACGGTGGTGGCGGTAGGGAAGGCGAGGGGGCTGATGGTGGCGGTGGCTGGCACGGTGACGCTGGTGAGCGGGCAATCGCGGAAGGCGTAGTCGCCGATGGAGGTGAGGCTGGCGGGGAGGTCTATGGAGACGAGCGAGGCGCAGCGAGCGAAGGCGTACTCGCCGATGGAGGTGAGGCTGCGCGGGAAGGCAACCGAGACGAGAGAGGAGCGGTTGAAGAACGCGTCGTCCGGCAGGTGCGTCATGCCGTCGGGCAGCACCGCGTGCCCGTCGGCGACGACGACCTGCCAGCCGCCCACGTCCAAAGTCTCGGAGCCGGGCGGCGGCGCGGCGTCGCTCGGCGGCGGCGCAGCGGGCGAGGCGGGCAGCATCGTGAACAAAGAAAACAACCGCGTTTACTAGTGGTCAGGGCTCTCTTGCCCGAGGGCGGAGCTGCGCCGAAAGGCGAAAGAAGCCGAGAGAACAAGGGAACGGCAGGCGGCGGCGGCGCAGGACGAGGCAGAAGAGAATGACGCGACAGAGGAGGAAGTGACAAGGGAGAGAACGACGAGAGTGGGACGGCCGCGAGGTGGCATGAAGGTTGCAGCGAGAAGCGGCGAGAGACTGCGAAAAGAGATAGGAAGAGGCAGACTCCCTAGGGTGGGCGACGGCTAGCGCATCACACTCCTCTCCTTAAAATCCCTGTGTGGTGGCGGCGTGCCGTCCTCCCATCCCTCCCTTGGGTTGTCTGTTTTCTTTCTTTCTTTTTCGGCTCTCTTGCCCGAAGCCCGATACCGATCATCCGGCCCGCTGGGTGCGCTTCTTAGCTCCCCGGCCTTGGGTGTGAGGTTGATTACTGCACTCCAAGTGCTCCAAATTCAAGTCTCTCCAAGTGCTCTCTCTCACAGCAGACAGGCTGCTCGACACAGGTGCGAACTGGCGCGTGCTAGCACTATCACAGGCACACCACCGAAAAAGAATTTTAGTAGCCTTTTGAAACCTCGGATATCCCGCCATATCCCGCCGCGGATACCGCGAAAAGAATCGGCCAGACTAGGGCTACCCCCTACTCGGAGCTAATACACACCCGACTCGAACACGACGTACCCTCTCTCACCCGACCACTCCGCTCCATACCCCGGGCGCGCACGCCTCACCCCCACTCACTCTAGGAGAGCCCCCGACCCCTCTTGCTTCGGGTCTGCTCTCCCGTTCGTTCGCTTTCCGCTGGTTCGGCAACGGGTGTGGGGCGCCCGCCTTCCCCTCTTGTGCTTCCTGACTGCCGTCGCACTTGGAGCACTTGGAGTGCGATCGGCAGCCTCACATCCAGGGCCGCCGCCCCATTTTCTTCTCGTCTCTCGCCATCACAGAAGCGCTCTGCCGCCTGCGCTCAGCCTCATGGCGAAAGAGGCGCGCGCTGCGCCTCTCCTCTCGCCCTTACCCCGCCGTGCCCCCGCGCTGCTGCACACCGCGATTCAGAGACGCCACCGCTCCACTGCGCCGCGGACCAGACTCTCGCACTCTCGCGCCGCATGGGCGACGGCAGCGCCGATCTCTGAACGCGCTCCCGCAATGTGCCCGCAGGGTGGCTTTGTCTACACGCGCGAGGAGATGCTCGAGGTGTACAAGCAGGGCCGATTCAAGGAGCACGAGTTCACCGACCGCTTCTCCCACGTCCCCAACGTGACGACGGCAGAGTTTGTCATCCCGCTCGCGCTGCTGCCGATGTCGGACGAGGAGGCCAAGCTGCGCGCGCACCCGATCGCGCCGCCGATGCGCGAGGGCGGCCGCGGGGGCGGCCGAGGCTTCGACCGCGAGGGGCGCGGCAAGGGCAAGGGCCGCGGCGGCAAGGGCGAGCGCGGCGAGCGCAGCGAGACCAACAACTGGGGGCCGCGCAACTCGCGCGGCGGCGACGGCGGCGACGGCGAGGAGCGGCAGCACGTGCGCGCGTCGGGCGAGCGACCGTCGGGCGGCGCGGCGGCGGCGTCGGCGGCGGCGGGCGAGATCGGCGGGCTGCCCGCGCCGCTGCTCGCGCCGCCGCCGCCCAAGGAGTGGTTTTACCGCGATTTGGAGGGTGTTGTGCAGGGCCCGTTCACCGAGGAGCAAATCTCAGAGTGGCACCGCTCAAAGTACCTGCCGGCGAACCTTCCGATGCGGAGCTCGGACGACCCGCCGGACAGCTACACGCCGCTCTCCGAGATGGGCAGCCAGCCCC
>NW_005194951.1:176017-180003 GCF_000372725.1 Emiliania huxleyi CCMP1516
CCCAGCCGCAGGGCGCGTGGGGCAGCACCCCAAAGGTTGCCGTCTCGCAGCCGCCGCCCGCGAGGCCGCCGCCGCCCGCGCGGCCGCCCGCGCCCGCCGCGCCTGCAGCTCCGCAAGCCGAGGACGTCCTTCTTTGGGATTATGGCGCGCCGGACGCCGCGCCGCCCTCCAACAATGGCTCCGCCGCCAAGCCGAAGAAGAAGAAAGGCGCGAAGGGCGCCGCCGCCGCCGAGGAGGCCACGAGTCGCGGCCGCAACGGCTCGGCGCCCGAGGCGGCCCTGCTATTGCTGCTACGAATAGCACGACGACAAAACTACATTCTCCTACCACTACCGCCTAGCACGCCGGTGGTGTGAGTGGCAGCGCTCTCCCCCTCCCCCCAGGCGGGCGCAGAGTTCGACCTCGGCGACGGAAGTATGCCAGAGTCGCTCGGCCGCTGGTGCCGCAAGCAGGAGGCGCCTCCGACACGCCGCCTCGTTCTTTTGTCAACGAGCTTCTTTTGTGTATTCTTTTGTGTAGGTGCCGCGAGCAGATGGCGTCTCTGACGGGGAGCGGCGACATCACCCTCGCAAGCTTCCTCTTCTCGCTGACGGACGACTCGGAGGCGCGGAGGCCGAGATTGGGCGAGATTGGGCGAGATTGGGCGAGATTGGGCGAGAGATTGCCCGAGGCCGTCCGAGGAGGCGCGCATGTCCGCCCCGCCCGTGTAGAGTCGAGAGCCATCTCTCGGTGATGCCAGACGGGACTACCCGAGGTTCCCTGAGATTGCGATTGACCACTCGAGATCACCCGAGAGTACCCGAGATTCTCTGGGGGAGGACTCGCTGGCCTCCGGCCATCTCCGGTGATCTCTCTCCGCCACTTCGACGCTCCACCTCGAGCAAAGCCCTGTGCAGTAATAAAGCCACTCTGTGGAAGTGGGTGGTTGCATGGGAGTAGCAGCCTCCGCCCTCCCTCATTCCTGACGCCTCGCCATCTCGCGCCTCTCCCTTCTCTCTCTCTCTGCCTCCCGTCCGCCAGGTGGAGTCGTACCTGGCCATGTACCTCGGCGCGTCGGCGGCCGTCTCTGCCTTCGCCAAGGAGTTCACGCTGCGGAAGAAGGCGAGAGGAGCAGCGAGGGGGAGAGGGGGGCAGAGGGGGGCAGAGGGGAGTTGGGACGGGCTAGGGGAGAAGAGGGGAGCTGGGACGGGCTAGGGAGCAGAGAGGGGCGGTGCGGTGGCGAGCCAACCCCCCCCCCCCCCCCGCCCAAAGCCCTTCTTGCCCCCCGTCTCGCCAAAGTCCTTCTTTCCCGCCCCCTCCAGGCGGCGCGCGGGCTGGGTGAGTCTCGCGACTGGCAGACGCAGAAGCGGCACGGCAAGGCTGCGCCGGCGCCTGCGGACGAGGACGGCTTCGAGGAGGCGCCGGTCACCCCCTCTCGCGGACGCGTCCACGACACGTCCGAGGCGCGGCCCTGTAGGATGGTTTCGAGGAGGCGGGCAAGGGGAAGCGCAAGGGCAAGAAGAAGGCGGTCGTGCCCGCCGTCGCTCGGCGTCTCCGCGCCCTTCGGGGGCCTTCCACGAACTTTCCCGGAACCTTCCTGTAGGCGGTCGACCCGTCGTTGCTCGGCTTCTCGGTGGAGCCACTGTCGCGCCCGTGCGGGGGGCGGCGTGGCCGTTTGCTCACCTTTGGCCGCCGGACGGGACTAGGTGGAGTCGTCCCGCATCATGCAGGGCGAAATCGACTTTCCAGAGTAGCGACCGGCCGTCCCGGACTCGCCACCGTTGGCGCTCCCCCTCTGGCGCTTCCCGCCCCCTCCTCCTTCCCCCCCGCCGCCGGTCAATATGCGGCGGGGGGGGAGGGTGGGGGGGGGGCAGCAGGGGGCGCTGGTCCGAGGAGGAGGAGGAGGGGGGGAGGGGCAACTTGGCTCGCCGCGTCGCCGGGGCTGCGCTCGACGCGCGCACGGCGGCAGGGGGCGGTGGGTGGGCCGGGAGGGGTGGGCGTGCGCCCGACGTCCCCGCCTCCCTCTTTCCCGCCCGTCTGCTGCGCGCTTCTGAAGAAAGATCGATCTGGGGCGGTCTCTGTCCGCCGTCGCTCTCTGGTTTGCTTTGTGGGCTCTGGCGGCCTTTTTTGTAGTGAACGCGAAAAGAATACGCCCGGCCGCCACCGTCTTCTCTTACAGATATAGAGCTCTAGATCCAGAAAGCGGGCGGAAAGACCGGACACTCCGACACTTAGGAAGGGGGGGGGGGGGGGGACAAGCGTAAAAGGCAGAAAAGGCTGACCGCTCGCAAAGAGGACGCGGCGGCGGCGGCCAGAACATACAGGCCCTTTTCTCGCGGCGGCACGGGGTGCCCATCCAATATCACCCCCCGCGGGCGAATCGGTCAGGCCGACCGTCAGACCACGTTCGTCCGCAGCGCTCGCTCACCAAGTTCTATGGAAGGCGTGTCGTCACTCCCTGATAACAGCGAGGGCGAGGAATTGCGGACGCCCACAGGGGCAAACTCCTCAACGGCGCTGTGCGTTGGCGGCCGCTCCATTCCACTGTCCACCACTCCGGAGCTAGCAGCAATTTTCTCGGATGAGTGGCTTGCGAGTGAAATCTGGCCTGCAGCAACAGTGCTGATCTCTGCGATTGAGCATTGTGATAGCTGGCGGACGCTTATTCAAACCGCAGAACTCGTGGTGGACCTTGGCTCCGGGACTGGCGCGTGTGGCATCGCGGCCGCGGCACTCGGCGCTCAACGTGTTCTGCTCACTGATCAGCCCTCTGCGCTGCCTCTACTGCAGCACAACGCCTCATGCAGTGGACTGTCCTCCGCAGTTGCCGTGAGCGCGCTCGAATGGCAGACGGAGTGGGAGGTCGGTCCGCCCCTTCCTACTGGCACCAATGTTGTGTTGGCGTCTGACTGCCTCAACACAGTCTATGGCACCACCCACGCAGCCGCACTCGCTGGCACCATGTGCGCTTTGTTGCGACGTGGCGCGCCAAACGCGATTGGGCTGATGGCTCAGACTGCGACAAGGAAGTGCAAGGCAGAGGCCACTTTCATGGCGGTGTGCAGGGCGCTCGGGCTGATCGTGCAGTCTGTAGACCATGCTGCGCCTGCATTGGATAGCGAGGCGGGAGCTCGAGTGTCGCTGCACGAGGTGCGCCTGTGCTAGTCCACCACCGGGGAAGGGGCGCTTGGTAGCGGGGGCGGGGGCGGGGGGCGGGGGGCCGGGTCCGGGCGCGGGGGCGGGGGCCGGGGGCGGGGCGCGGGCGGCGGGGGCCGGGTGCAGCCCACACCCGGCCGTCGCTTTTTGAGCGAGGTCGAAGGAACGCCTGCGCAGGGGCCGCAGGGCGGTCAGTTGTGGGGCGAGGCGGTGCCGGCCGCGGGCCGGGTGCAAGGCGCCGGCCTCGGCGCCGCCTCGGCGCGCCGCACGGGCGCGGCGAGCCTCTGAGCGGGAGCCGAAGGTTTGCTGCGGTAGGTGAGGTGGGGTGGTTTGACTTTGCCGCAGAGGCCGTCCCTAGCTGTTGAACAGCAAAACGCGACAGTAGGGAGGGGTGTACCTTCCGTGAAACGATTTTTGAGGTGTGAATACACCCCCTAGACGCGACGCCCCCCGAACCAACGGGCCAGACCCTTCCAGAGGGTGCCCCAGGGACGCCCAAAACCGCCCACAGCAGCCCCACAACCCTTAAACAGTACTCGGCACAACCACTCAAAGTTGGCCTCCCCCGGAGGTGTTTCACATTAAAGCCGTAGGGGCACCCTCCGGCAGGCCGCCCTGAGCCCCCTAGGCGGGCCGCCGCTGCTCTAGCGCGCAGCGACCCGATGGGCAAGGGGCCCCTACCCACCACAGACACCCTCACGCCCTCTCCCCCGGCCCGCCGCGGCACCGAGGGCGATTCTGCGCGAGGGATCGCTTCTGCGGAGCCGCAGCGGCCGGCGGCGCCGCCGCCAGCGCGGCCCGCGCGGCCGGTGGCGCCGGTAGCGCGAGCAACGGCATCGGCGATGGCGCGG
>NW_005194951.1:180358-186931 GCF_000372725.1 Emiliania huxleyi CCMP1516
GTATGGCAAAACTGCGAGCTCCCGAGGACGTCTGCGCCGGAGTGGCGTCTGGCACCGGGCACGGAAGCTCGCACTCGGCCGCACGCGATAGTGCTGCCGCGAGAACGCCAGCCATGTACGATATATCTCGTGTACACTCCTCCTGGGTCATGGTCGGTCATATGCAGGACGGCCAGAGTCGCCCACATCGCCTACGCGGTCCCGAGTGTGGTCAGACTGATACACCGCGACTCAACGGTTGAGTGCGGCCAGCGCACACAAACGTCGTCGACTGCGGCCTGGCGCGGTGATCATAGGTGCTGGAGACCAGGCAGTATGGGCCTGCAACCTGGCCACGCATGAACTCGGTACCTACATTCGCAGAGGCCCGGCAAGGATGGGATCTAGTAGAGTGATTGCGCGCTGAGACCGTACTCCGTGGGTCGCTGGAATGACCTGTAGGGAAGTTCAGTGCCGCTGCTCGACTCTCCAGTGTCACAGCCGATGCCTGTGACCTGGCCACCGCCGCACGGTGCTTGAAATCGGCGCCTCCTCGGGTGTGCCCTCATAGACAGTCTTCGGCGGCCGTAGTCGACGCGAGAGCTTCCCTGCACAGACGTCTACTGTGAACCACCGACGAATAGAGCACAGGTTTTTGGCCACGAGATCCGCCTTCGAGGTCGAGCCGAGGCTGCCGGCGTCGTCTCTGCTGCTCTGGGCATCACCTGCACAAGCCAAGCAGACTTTGTTGCAAAAGCGTAGGCGGGTCGACGCGCCGTGTGTTGGGTTCCCATCTCGGCGCGCGCGAGTCCAGGCCGAACCGACTAGCTGCCGCCGCAGCGACTGCGGCTGGGCTGCAGGCAAACCTGTAGCAGGCGCTCGGCACGCTGTCCGGAGGCGCTGTGGCTCACAGGGCGAGCGCCTGTGGCTCGCGAAAAAAGGCGAGAGAGGGGTTTCACAAATCCGAATGGTTTCACATTTCTTCCACCCCTCCCTACTCGAGTACCGTAGGGTACCGAACTTAAGGTAAGGTAGCTTGAGTTAGGGAGCCCCTTTCCTCTTACCGAACTCCTGTTGTAATGTACCTAACTCCTGCTACCCACCTCTCGGTCCAGCCGGACCGGCACACGGGCCACGCGGCCCGCACACCACTCTGAGGGACTGAGGCATCGCTCCCTCCTACGCTACGACCTACGAGCACCTACGCCCGACTACGAGTGCCTACGCTACTAGATGCCCTACTCCTCCTCCTCCTCCTCCTCCTCCTCCTCCTCCTCCTCCCCCTCCTCCTCCTCCTCACTCGCCGCACCCTCGTCGTACCAGCGAGGGCGCCGGTACCAAAAAAGAAATCCCCGGTACCTAACTGCTGCTACCCCGTACCTAACTCAGTGCAAAGCACCTAACCTAACTCAAGCTACCTTACCTTAAGTTCGGTACCGATTGATTGATTGATGGGAAGGCGAAACACAGTCCGACCAACGACTGGGACACCAACGCGGTATGGGTGGACGCTAGACAGGCGATGACGGTCACACAGGAGCGACACACAGAACCACAAGACAAGACACTCAGCCAAACTGACTGCCACACATCCTGAGCGAACCCTACGGTATTTCGAGGTAAGCCCTGTCACCCGTCCCTCCCTCGCAAATCGGCGAGGCCAGCGCCGAACAAATGGGTTCGTCGAGCTCCTGCTGCTCGGCCCAGCCGAAGGCGGCTTCAGCGAGAGGAAACCCAAAGTCAAGGGCTCCGCCAAAGGCACCGCCAAAGGCTGCACCAAAGGCTGCACCAAAGGCTGCACCAAAGGCGAGCCCGACGGCTGCACCAAAGGCTGCACCAAAGGCGAGCCCGACGGCAAGAGCCCCGACAGTGGCGCCCCCGCCATCGTCAGTGCCACCGTCAAAGGCTTCGTCATTCGACCGCCTCGTCGTGTTCAGCAGCGATACGCCGGACAAGGATGACTTTGTTGGCTGCCTGAAGCCGACGGTGCTCGCTGTGGAGTACGATTTTGACACGGCGACAGCCGGCAGCATTATCGGCCTCATCAAGGCCGCCTCCCGCAGTCTCGGCAAGGGCAATGCGTTTACGTCCATCGCGCTCGCCAACCATGGCCCACCCGTCGATGACGAGGTGGAAGGAATGGGCTGGAAGATTAGCAACAAGGTTATCCTCGACTCCCCAAAGGACTTGGACGATCCAACGCACGGCGTCACGCGGGTGATGATGGCGCTTGGCGACGCCGTGTGCGAGGGTGGCCGCGTCGACCTCTTTGCCTGCAACTTGCTCAGCCACGAAGACGGGATGGCGGCGCTGTCTGCAATCGAGGAAGTCACACAGACCAACTTTGCGGGTTCGACTGACCTCACTGGGAACCCCAAGGACGGCGGTGACTGGATCATGGAGAGTGACAACGTGGACGTCGCTGACCTGTGAGTTTGCCCAAGAGATTGACGACGTAGACCGGCGGCTGAAGCGCACGGCGTTGGTCGTCATCCAGCACTGACGGTGCCCACAGGTACTTTCAGAGGGAGAAGCTCGCTCGCGACTTTGACGGGACTTTTCATAACTGTGAGAGCTACGCGGGCGGCACTGGCCTGCTGCAGCGCCGTCTGAGCGATCTCTCTGCCCCTTTTTGCAGTTACTATCGAGGAGCTCCAGGCTATTCAGCGCAAGCCGACCAACATCCGGAACATGTCCGTGATCGCGCACGTCGATCACGGCAAGTCGACCCTCACCGACTCGCTCGTCGCCGCGGCGGGCATCATCGCGGCGTCGGCGGCTGGCGACACGCGCCTGACCGACACGCGTCAGGACGAGCAGGACCGTTGCATCACCATCAAGTCCACCGGCATCTCGCTCTTCTTCAAGGCGGAGGAGCGCTACAAGCTCCCCCCCGACTCGAACGGCAACGAGTTTCTGATCAACCTCCTCGGCGCGTTTGCCCGCTCCCTTGCCCCCTCGCCGCAGCCGCTCACCTCGCCCCTTCCGCACTCCCGCGCGGCGTAGACTCGCCGGGCCACGTTGACTTCTCGTCCGAGGTCACCGCCGCGCTCCGCGTCACCGACGGCGCGCTCGTCGTCGTCGATTGCGTCGAGGGCGTCTGCGTGCAGACCGAGACGGTGCTGCGCCAGGCCCTCGGCGAGCGCATCAAGCCGGTCTTGACCATCAACAAGCTGGACCGCGCGTTCCTCGAGCTGCAGCTGTCGTCGGAGGAGATGTACCTGGAATTCAGACAACACATCGCTAACATCAACGTCCTCGTCGCCACGTACAACGACGAAGAGCTTGGCGACTGCCAGGTCGACCCGACCAAGGGCACCGTCGCCTTCTCGGCCGGCCTGCACGGCTGGGCCTTCACGCTCACCAAGTTCGCGCGCATGTACGCCAAGAAGTTCGGCGTCGACGTGGACAAGATGATGACCCGCCTCTGGGGCGACAAGTACTTCAACCCCAAGGAGAAGAAGTGGATCAATACGGCGGGCGGCGACGCGCCCAAGGGCCTCGAGCGCGCCTTCTGCATGTTCTGCATGACGCCCATCTCCAAGGTCTTCACCAACTGCATGGACGAGAAGTACGACGCCGTCACCAAGATGCTCTGCGCCGTCGGCGTCACGCTGACCAAGGACGACCTGGAGCTGCGCCAGAAGCCGCTCCTCAAGCGCTGCATGCAGAAGTGGCTGCCGGCGCACGACGCGCTGCTCGAGATGATAGTGCAGCACCTGCCGTCGCCCGTCACGGCGCAGAAGTACCGCGCCGAGGCGCTCTACACGGGCCCGTCGGACGACATCTGGTGCAAAGGCATCCGCGAGTGCGCCGCCGACGGCCCCCTCGTCATGTACATCTCCAAGATGATCCCGACGCCCGACAAGGGCCGCTTCTTCGGCGCGCGCCCCTCTAGGGAGGAGCCGCGCCCCTCTAGGGACGAGCCGTGACTCGCACGCGAGTAGACGCCGCACACTCTGGCGCCGCGGCCCTCGCTCCGCACTGAGCCCGCGAGTGCGTCGGGCACTCAGAGACGCGCGCCCTCACCGCCCCTCGCCCCGCCCGCAGCCTTCGGCCGCGTCTTCTCGGGCACCGTGCGCACGGGTGCCAAGGTCAAGATCATGGGCCCCAACTACGTGCAGGGCAAGAAGGAGGACCTCTTCATCAAGAACGTGCAGCGCACCATCCTCATGATGGGCCGCAAGACCGAGGCCGTCGAATCCGTCACCGCGGGCAACACGTGCGCGCTCGTGGGCATCGACCAGTACATTGTCAAGTCGGGCACCATCGCCGCCGCGGACGCGACCGAGTCGCACCCGATCGTGACGATGAAGTACTCCGTCTCGCCGGTCGTGCGCGTCGCCGTGGCGCCGAAGAACCCCAACGACCTGCCCAAGCTGGTCGAGGGCCTCAAGCGGCTCGCAAAGTCGGACCCGCTCGTCGTTTGCTCCATGGAGGAGTCGGGCGAGCACATCATCGCGGGCTGCGGCGAGCTGCACATCGAGATCTGCCTCAAGGACCTGCAGGAGGACTTCATGAACGGCGCGCCCATCAGCATCTCCGACCCCGTCGTCTCGTACCGCGAGACCGTCACCGACGAGTCGTCGCGCACCGTCCTCTCCAAGTCGCCCAACAAGCACAACCGCCTCTACTGCTATGCGCAGCCGCTCGGCTACGCAGACGACGATTACCAGACGCCGCTCGCGGACTCCATCGAGGAGGGCGAGGTCTCGGCGGGCATGGACCGCAAGGCGCGCACGCGCGTGCTCTGCGACAAGTTCGGCTGGGACAGGCAGACGGCGCAGAAGATCTGGTGCTTTGGCCCCGACGGCACCGGCCCTAACCTCGTGGTGGACGTGACGGTGGGCCGTGCAGTACCTGAACGAGATTAAGGACTCTGTGGGGGCGGGCTCCCAGTGGGTGTGCAAGGAGGGCCCCCTCTGAGAGGAGACGTGCCGCGGCGTGCGCCTCAACATACACGAGGTCGTGCTGCACGCGGACGCCATCCACCGCGGTGGGGGACAGATCATCCCCACCGCGCGCGGCGTGTTCCTCGCCTCGAAGATGAGTGCTCAGCCCCGCCTCATGGGGCCCCCCCCCTTTTCCTCCCTCTCCCCCCCCCTTCTCTCTCTCTCTCTCTCTCTCTCTCTCTCTCTCTCTCTCTCTCTCTGTCTCTCTCTCTCTCTTCCTCTCCCTCTCCATCTCTCCCCTCACACACACACACACACACACACACACACACACACACACACACACACACACACACACACACACACACACACACACACACACACACACACACACACACACACACACACACACACACACACACACCGCACGCGCCGCTACCGCCGTCGCTGTACGTTGCCCCGTTGGGCCGTCGCCCGGTGGTTTACGAGTGCTTCTTCGCCTCGGCCGCCGCAGGAGCCGGTCTTCATGGTGGAGATCCAGTGCCCCGAGAACGCCATGGGCGGCGTCTACTCGTCGCTCAACCGCAAGCGCGGCACCGTCGTCGAGGAGACCAAACGCCCGGGCACGCCGCTGTACAACGTCAAGGCGTACCTGCCCGTCGCCGAGTCGTTCGGCTTCACCGGCTTCCTGCGCCAGGAAACCGCGGGCCAGGCCTTCCCGCAGATGGTCTTCCACCACTGGGAGACGATGAACGGCGACCCGTTCCCGGGCGGCGACGAGAAAGTCGGGGAGATCGTCCTCGCTGCGCGCAAGCGCAAGGGCCTCAAGGAGTACATCCCGCCGCTCTCGGAGTTCGAGGACAAGCTGTAAGCTCGGCTCGGCACCACCAGCCGAGGAGCAGCTGGCGCCTTCGCGCTCGGCGCGCTCGCAGGGCATCTGCACGCTCGCAGGGCGCCCGCCCCGACGCAGATAGAGCCCCCGCGAGAGGCGCCACGCTGGTCCGCCACCGGCGCCTCTTTGCTTGGACCACCGCATGCCAATCTCGCCAGAGGTAGCGATTGAATCGTCGCCAACGTGTGTGCGACCTGTTTGGATTGTACTGAATGACGGCCGAGCCTCGAACGTAGTGCTAAACGTTGATAGATGGACATAATCCATGGCACCGCCTGATTGATAAATTGCGCGGTTTCACGCCACCCCGAGGCCTACCCCGGGAGTGCGGGCGGTGGACGCGTCTTGGCCTGGCGGGCGCTCGCGCTAAGAAATCACCGGCGTGCCAATTTCGAGACCCGCGGGCGCTCAACCACGCAATGCTTGGACCGCTCACGGTCGCCTTTGCGTCGACGGTCGCGGCATCGGCCGCGCCTGCCCGGGACCTCCTTTTCGGGGCGCCAACCGGCACGGGCTCGGGCGGGATATCTGCGGGTATTGGATGGAAGGCTGTGCGCCGCGCTCCCCTCCCCGCCCCTCCCCCGACACAGCCGGAACCGACACCGACATGAAACGTGGACTCTGCAGCGACCAGACGAACAGCAACGAATTCAAGCTCGACCCTCCCACACCCAGAATACAGCTCGCCATCGCTGACCACCCCACCGCTGCCAGCGCCGCCATAAGGACACTCTCGCATCAGCTCAGAGCATGGCCCGCAAGCACACAAGTGCCCGCACGGAACCGCAGCATGCGACTTGACTCTCGCGA
>NW_005194951.1:187031-192031 GCF_000372725.1 Emiliania huxleyi CCMP1516
CCCCTGAACACGCCCATCCATGCATGCATGAATCATCCGCTACCCCCATGGAGGAGTCCGGCGAGCACATCATCGCCGGCTGCGGCGAGCTGCACGTTGAGATCTGCCTCAAGGGAGCCTGTCGAGGACTGGAAGCAAAACAGGCCGTGTGGGGTGTGGGTGTCACGAGGACAGACGTCCACGAAGACGGTGGACGGACGCAAACTCCTTATCCGATTCACACTCACGGCTGTCCTACTGGTCATATAGAAAGTCGGCCGTCCGCGAGCCCCTGGAGGTGGCCACCTTCTCTGCCGACCACGCGCAAGTGCATCCGTGCTCCACGGCAAACGTGACGTTGAACTTGCGCGCGCAATCGGCAATCATCCAGTCGGACTGCATGCACTTTTTGTGATAGTCGCGCATGCAGCGCCCCAAGTCCATCGCCTCGAGCGCGCGCCTCGAAAAGACGGAGCCGCCGCCGCCGCACGCGTAGGTGCCTCGCCGCCTCTTGTCGTCCCACTCCGCCTCCCGGCGACGATACGGGCGCGGCGCGCCGCCCTCCATGACCGTGCCACCCGCGTAGTTGAAAAAGTCGCCGAGGAAGAGCGATTCGTCGGCGGGCCTAGGCGCGGCGGTGTGAGGGGGAGATTGGCGGGGGCGTGGGCTTTGCTGCACCGTTCGCCGCGGCAGTCAGCCTCGGGTAGCTCGCCAGGAGCCTGCGCACGCTGCGCGGGAAGACGAACGAGTCATCATCGACGAGTGCCACCTACAAAGGGGCACGCTGCCCGTCGGTTCGCGGCGTGGCCGCGCCGGGTGGCGGATGTTGCGGCACCCAGTCGATGGAGCGGTTGATGCGGAGGCTCTTCTTAGCCCAGGCAAGGGTGGGCAAAAAGTGGTACTGCGCTTCGAGCGTGTCCATGCGGTGCGGCAGGCAGAACTCCCGCGTCTTGTAGCTCTGACGCGGCCGCGCCCGCATCTCCTCGCAGCACGACCCAGCGTCGCGGCCTCCAGTCAGGATGGGTGCGATCCTGCGTGCACCGGCGTCCTCTAGGAGCCGGGAGGCCTCCCGCGCCTGGTCGGGCGGCGCATCGTAGTTCATTGCAAAGACGCACGCCGCGTGCTGGCACCACGTCAGCCGCTGCAGCAGCGCGCGCTCCACCTTGAACATCGAGCCCATGACGACAAAGAGGACGTTGTCGAGGGAGCTGGCGTGACCTCGGCGGCCGAGGCCGCCGCCCGCCTCGGCGAGCAGGGCGTTGAGCTGCTGCCGTCTACGCTCGAGCATCGCAGGGGCAGGTGCCGCCGACTGATATCTGCCACCGGATGGCGGCGAGAGCTTGGCGTGCAGGGTCGCTCGCGCGTCCCGGAAGTTTGCCGGGCGGGCTCTCAGGGCTCATGAGTTCATTGGATGCATTGTCGCAGAGCGACAGGCACAGGCTCGCTCTATGAAGGTACTGAGCTATGCGAGGCGTGTGTAGTTTAAATCAGTCCCTTTGGACTCATGCGCATTCTGCGCGCCGTCAGTCGCAATTCGCTAGGTGCTCAACATGCAAGGCAAGTGATTGCTGAATGTGGATTACCTTGAGAACAATGGAGCAACGAAAGATTTTGACTAGAGGCAGTCGGGGATTGGGAGGTCGATGCTGTTGTATCAATTTGTGTCAGGGTGTACGAGAAAAAATTCGTCTTCACTTGCGTTTTTATTCCCTACCAAAGAAAACCACCGTCAAAATCGGTCGTTACAGCAAGAGACGCGGCCTCCTTTGCCCGACGAGCGTAGCGTCCTGGCCTCTCGCACTGCATGCAAGGCGGCGATGAGCAACGCCGAGGGCACCCGGCCAGAGCGGCTAAGCAGGACGCCCTTTCACTCCACCCACCGACACCGCCCAACGCCCGCGCATGCCCAACAACCCCGTCCGCCTACCCTCTGCCACCGCCCCCACCCCGATCGTCCTAGACGCGACCCTCCCGCTCACCCCCGCCGCCCTCGAGCACTCCCACGAAGCCACCTCCGCCATCTCCCCCCTCATCTCAGTCAGCTGTCGCTCCTCGTCCACGCCAGTACCACCACTCCACACCACCGCCAGCCCAACCGAACTCGAGACGCAGCCGACCCGTCCAAAGCCTGTCTCGGCCTTCCCCGACACCGCCTCCACGACGCCTCCCTCCCCCGACACAGCCGGAACCGACACCGACATGAAACGTGGACTCTGCAGCGACCAGACGAACAGCAACGAATTCAAGCTCGACCCTCCCACACCCAGAATACAGCTCGCCATCGCTGACCACCCCACCGCTGCCAGCGCCGCCATAAGGACACTCTCGCATCAGCTCAGAGCATGGCCCGCAAGCACACAAGTGCCCGCACGGAACCGCAGCATGCGACTTGACTCTCGCGAAACACACGATACACGTGGTCTCTCCCCCCATCGTGGACTCAGGGGCAGCCGGCCGCCCCGTGTCGAGTCGGCGTCCGCTAGTGAGACGGCAGCAAGCGGCTCGGTGACTGGCAGATGCTCTTCCGCCGCCTCTCCCGCCTCTGGCCCGATCAAGCGCTCGATGGCGCCGACCCGCTCCTCGAGGCTGCCCTCGGTCGCCGTGCCGAGGCTCGCCTCCAGCCGCTCGGCACGCCGCACCAAGTCCCCGCCGCCGCCGGTCGACTCGCTGCTCACCGCCTCCTCGCACCGCGACACCCGACGCGCCAACGCCTCCTCCTCCGCATCCACCTCTGACCGGCGCAGCGCCTCTGCCAGCTCCGCATCCTCGCGCAGCGCCGCCCGCTCTGCCGCACCCGCTAGCTCTGCCGCCTCTCGCTCCGCCCGCCTCGCCGCCTCCTGCTCAGCAGCCAGCTGCGCCGCCCTCTCCTCCTGTGCGCGAAGCTCTGCCGCAGCCTTCGCCCTCCGCTTCTCCTCGAGCGTGCAGGCAGACGGCGCCCTCTTGGCCTTATTGTTCTTCGCCTTGGCCTCCTTCTTGGCCGCCGTTGCCTCCGCCGCCTTTGCGCGCCGCCTCGCCTTCTCCTCCTCCGCCCTCTTGTCCCCAGCCTCCTTCTCGCGCCGCGCCGCCTCTGCCTGAGCGGCTTTGCGCGCCGCCGCGGCCGCCCGCTGCTCCTCTCGCTGCGCCTCCTCTGCTGCTCGCCTCTCCGCCTCCCTCGCCCGCAGCGTCTCCTCTGCTGCCGCGCGCTCAGCGGCCAGCTTCGCCTCCGCCTCCGCCGCAATGGCTCGCCTCTGCTCCTCCAGCGCCGCCGCGTCCGCCGCCCGGCGCGCCTCGCCCGCCGCTCGCTCTGTTTCGCGCTGGCGTGCCGCCTGCTCGCGCTCTCGCGCCGCCGCCGCCGCCTCCCGCTCGCGCTGCTGGCGCCGCCCCTTGGCCTCGAGCGCCTTCTCGGCCGCCTTCTCGGCCGCCTCCGCCTCCCTCAGCGCCGCTGCGTGCTCTGTGAGAGCGCGCACGCACCCGGCGTGGTCCGTTTCGGGAGCACTGGCGGCGTCGGCAGTAGCTAGCACCTTGGCCGCCTCCTCCTTGGCGATCTGCAGCGCGGACCTGCTGTCTGCAGCGCGAGCCTTTGCATCTGCGCCAGCCCGAAGCAAGCGCTGCACGACGGCGGGGTGGCCGAAGAAGGCGGCGCACATCAGCGCGGTGCGGCCGTCCTTGTTCTGCAGGTTGATCTCAGCGCCGTGCCGCAGCAGCAGCTCGACCACCCGCCCGTGGCCGTGTTGGGCGGCGTGTATCAGCGCGGTGAAGCCGAAGCTGTCCTGCAGGTTGATCTCAGCGCCGCGCTGCAGCAGCAGCTCAACCACCCGCTCGTGGCCATTGCGGGCGGCGGCGATCAGCAGCGTGAAGCCGCTCGCCTCGCCTCTCTCGTACGTCGCGTCGGCCCGCCCGCCGCCCTCAAGCCACGCCAGCACCGTTTCCTCCTCACCACGCTAGCACGGCCGCGTCGGAGCAGCTCAGGGACCCTGCGCCGCTTTATCTACACGACCCACCGACACCCTCCCTAGCTCTCGCCGCCACCGTTTCACGTAGCCTCCCCGCCACCCCCCCCCATCGATATGGAGGAAGCCCTTTCACCCCACCCACCGACACCGCCTAGCGCCCGCGCATGCCCAATAGCCCCGCCCGCCTACCCTCTGCCACCGTCCCCACCCCGATCGCCCTAGACGCGACCCTCCCGCTTACCCCCGCCGCCCTTGAGCACTCCCACGAAGCCACCTCCGCCATCTCCCCCCTCATCTCGGTCTGTCGCTCCTCCTCCACGCCAGTACCACCACTCCACACCACCGCCAGCCCAACCGAACTCGAGACGCAGCCGACCCGTCCAAAGCCTGTCTCGGCCTTCCCCGACACCGCCTCCACGACGCCTCCCTCCCCCGACACAACCGGAACCGACACCGACATGAAACGTCGACTCTGCAGCGACCAGACGAACAGCAACGAATCCAAGCTCGACCCTCCCACACCCAGAATACAGCTCGCCATCGCCGCCGACCACCCCACCGCTGCCGGCACCGCCGCCTCCGACCCACACGGCCGCCTGACACCCTCCTCCACCCTCGCCGCCACCCTGTCACATAACCTTCCCGACACCCTCGCCCATCGACACACAGGTAGTCCCGTCACCCCACCCACCAACCCCGCCCAGCGCCTGCACATGCCCCACAGCCCCGCCAGTCTACCCTCCGCCACCGTCCCCACCCCGACCGCCCTCCGTTAAGAACGGCAATGCACTTATAAAAGAAAGAAAGAAAACGGACAGCCCACGGGAGGGATGGGAGGACGGCACGCCGCCACCACACAGGGATTTTAAGGAGAGGGGTGTGATGCGCTAGCCGTCGCCCACCCTTGGGCGTCCGCCTCTTCCTATCTCTCTTCGCAGTCTCTCGCCGATTCTCGCCGCAACCTTCATGCCACCTCGCGGTCGTCCCACTCTCGTCGTTCTCTCCCTTGTCACTTCTTCCTCTGTCGCGTCGCTCTCCTCTGCCTCGTTCTGCGACGCCGCCGCCGCCTGCCGGTCCCTTGTTCTCTCG
>NW_005194951.1:197031-252183 GCF_000372725.1 Emiliania huxleyi CCMP1516
GCAGCCCCGCCCGCGGCCAGGCTGGCGGCGGCTAGCCGGCTCAGCGGTGGCACGCAGTCCGCCGCGGCGGCGAGAGAGGGCGCGCAGTCAGGCGCGCGCAAGAGGGCTGCACCCGCGGCCGGCAGTGCGGGCGCGGCGAGGCGGAGGGTCGGCGGCGGCGGCGCGCCGCCGTCCGCGAGCATGCTGACGATGGAGGCGTTCTTCCTCCGCCGGCCGGAGGCGTGAACGTGCGCGGGGTTGTTATTAATGGCGTTCCTACTGCCTCACAGACGCGGTCAGAGAGCGCCGTGGGCGTGGCGTGTCGCGTCCAGAGCGCGAGCGCGAGCAGGTCGAGGAGACTCGGAGTCGGCTCTTCTAGCATCTGCGAGGTGTGCCGGCCGGCCGACGGCGAGGTGTAGGATCCTATATACAGCGTACAGGTTGAGGGTAAAGCCGGGGTAAGGGTAAAGTAACCCAGAACCGCCCCATCGCCCATCCCATGAGGTAGGATGGGTACACAGGGGGTAGAAACGGCCGAGGGCGGGGCGGGCGCGCCCCGGTGGCGGTGCTCTCCTCGGCGGCTCGGCTCTCAGCGTCCGTCGCAGGCCCGCCGCCCGCGGCCCGGCTGTCCCAGCGCCGCCTTGTGCATGCCAAGGGCGTGCCACTTGAACTATGATCCCAACGCTCTCTTGGTACACCGGGTGCACCGGGACCCAGCTGTGAAGAGTCCGCAAGGGTCCGTGCCAAAATGGCCAAAATCGAGCCTGATTTTGCCGACTCTGCAGTGGCCGCAGGCGGTGATGGCGGACGCCGACGAGCCTCACGCGCCGGGCCCCACCTCAGACAGTACCTCCGGTGGGCTGCATCCACTCACCGCGGGGCTGCTCGCTCGCCATGATCGTCGATGTGCACCGACGGCGACCGCCCTCTCGAAGCGCCCGGCTGACTGGCCAGCCGCCGAGCAGGAGCGAGCAGCCGTTCGAATCCGCGGTGCAGCGCCGCGGATGGCGAACCTCGAGCCGGTGGAGAAGACCGCGGTCGTGTCGGACTCGTTCGGCGCCGATGCGGCGCCAGCAATTCGGGCGCGGCCGACTCGCTCCAGTTCGGCGCAGCTCGCCTTGGAGCCCACCGCGCTCTTAAATCGCCTCGAGACCATGCTCCTCGGCAACCATCCCGTCCCCGCACCCTCCAACGAGGTCAGCATCGTCGGCGAGGTCACCAACGGCATCATCATCGCCGCGAAAGCTGCCGTAAACACGCTCTTTTTGTCGCAGCGGCGCGGCGCGCTGATGGCTCTCCAGATAAAGAACCTGAAGAAGGCTGCGCTGGCGTACCTTGTGTGGGACCTACGCGGCGAGCTGGCGGGCGCGCGACTCGAGCAGGCGGTCGTGTACGGCAAGCGGCTCGAGACACACGCGAGCGGCGTGGACAAGGAGTTGGGCAAGTGCAAGCGGCGGCAGGCGGGCGCGGAGGCGCTTCTCGCTGTCGTTCCAGAAACTTTGCAGGACGTGCCGACGCCAGAGGAGCCCGCGGTCGAGGAGGAGCCGGCTGTCGAGGACCTGCCTGCCAGCGACTCCCGTCCCGACGACGCGTCTTCGGACAGCGATCGGGAAAGCGTCTTCGAACGCCGGGTGACCCGTCGGATGATCGACGCGGGCCTGAACGAGGCGCAATTCGATGATATGCGGAACGTTTACGGGATTCAGCTCGCCCACGAGGACAAGTGCCACGAGTGTGCCAAGCTGCAGGCTCGGGCAGTGAAACTGTATGATATGCTCCTCCCGTACCTCGAGCGCGACTGGGTGCCACTGGAGGAGGCCCTCCAGCGGCTCGACCTTGTAGACGCTCGTAAACGCTCGGGTACCCCGGGTCGTGGGTATGATAGTGACATAACATACGTGTGATACACTACCAAAACAGGGCCGCGGGGGGGGCGTTGGGGGCCGCTGGAGGACCGCTAGACCCTTCCCGGGCCCCTCCGGGGGGGTCCGGGTGCACCCGGCAGATGGCGTCCCCAATTTCACCCAAGCCGTTCTCTACGATGGCGCCTGCGGCCAGAGCAGGCAGGCTTTTGTCGCCACCTGTTGGTCGGGAAAGAGCCTTGCACGCCTTACACACGTCACAACTCACATCGGCGCGCGTGCTCGGCAAAGATCAAAAACGGAAACCAATAGGAAGGAACCAAAATTCATAGCTCAACTAAGTGATTGGATACATAAGTGCCGATATGCTGTCCATCTAGCCGATCGGAGGAGGCGGCTATGCAGATCCTGAGCTGTGAGCGTCAGGGCGGAGCACGGAGCAGGCAGTTGATCCGTCGACATCACAAGCCCCACCGTCGACGAGCTGCTGTAGCGGTCAAGTGATCGACCGCAGCAAGCGCGATGATCACGGCAGCGCGGTGCGCGGTGTGATGCCGCTGGACGAGCGAGGCATCCTTTGGAAGGATTCCGCGGACCTTATACTCGTGTCCTTCTGTACCGGCTAAATTGGTTTATTATATATGTATTTAGTTTAGGTTTGAGCCGCGCGTAAGGCCTTAGGGGCCCAGAGAACACAACCCCCTCTCTCTTTTATTAAATGAACTCGGGGGCACAGGACGCGGCACAAACGGGGTACACCAAAAGGCACGGGCTGCCTGCACGGCGTTCACTCGAACGCCATGCACATGGCGCGGAGCAGCCCCGGGTTGGTGTCGAACCCGAGCGGGTCCTCCTCCCTCTCTCTTTTCTCCCAGTAAGCTAAAAGTAGGTTTGTTGTTGGCAAATCAGGACACAGAGCTCACGCAAATTCACAGTGGAGGAAAGCGGCGAGTCGCATTTCCCGGGGCGTGGCGGGCCATTATGTGTCTTGGTTTGAGAGAGATTTTAGAAAACCAACAAGAAATCTTCTTTGGTTTGCCAACAACATACCTAAAACTAAAATGTGGGATGTGATAGGTCTGTTGTTGGCAAGCGGACAGAGAGAGCTCACACAAGATCACAGCTCACACACGCACGATCACATGGACATGCCACATGGAACGAATCTAATAGTAATACATGCAACATGGAGAGGAAAGCGAACGCAGGAACGAGTCGCTTTCAATCGTCGATCGAATCTAATAACTAATGTGTCTTTCACACAAGCTCGTACTTGCACTAGTAAAGTAGGTAGGGGACAACGCAGGACCTTTCAAACTCGGTGTCGAACCACCAGCCCGACACGCGCACTATCTAGATACAGTTTACGGCTTTAGGGAATGGCGAAAAGAGGGGGGCGTCCCGGTCCTAGCGCAGCGGCTCGTCATCCCCGTCTCCGAATGACGAACTCGACCTCTTCCTTTGTTCGACTCATCCAGCAGGATAGCAAGACGCTGTGCGTGCCGGGCGTCACCTTTGGCGGCGGAAACGGCAAGATGTGGGTGCACAACTGCCGTGGCGTCTTTCAATGCCACGGTGCCACTTCGGGTCCAAACATTGCTTGCGGCTACCCGCCCGGCAAAAGGCTGTACCACTGCGACTGCGACGGCCCGCCCGGCACCAACGGCGCGGTGGCGAGGGAAAGCGGGCCACAGCTTCGCACATTTGGCGTTAACAGTCGCCCGCCCTGGGAGGATCCCTACCTGCTGACAGTGGCTCTGCAGTACTTCAACATGTCATGGAACATCCGGCTGCTGGAACGCTGGAAGGGTTGTGAGGGAGTGGAACTGCTCGTCAACGTGGACTCCCGCTTCGAAGGTGACCTCGAGTGGCTCAGTACGTCTGCGGATCACGTCATATTCTCGCGCAACATCCACGAGATACGCGCGTACAACAAGATGGCGCGCATGGCACGCGCTGACTTGATCGCCTTTGTGCAGGACGATCGCGCCCCTCCAATAGGGTGTGAGTACCTCAGCCATTTGCGGCAGATGTTTGCGACGGACCGCACTCTCGCGGTTGTGGGAATGAACGTCGCGACCAACACACCGTGGAATTATGGAAACCACATCCGGTACACTCATCCAGCACGCTGGTGGCACGGCGGCGGGTTCAAGGCCGAGTATGCCGCGTGCGTCGACATCGGCCCGCTGGTGGCTCGCAAACGAGACTTTTTCGCGATGGGAATGTTTGACTCAAACTTCAGCCCTCCAGGGCGTGGGGGGATAGGCCTGGACTTTGACCTGTCGATGCGCGCGTGGCTCAGCAATCGCAGTGTTGCCATGTACCATGCCGATAGCCTCCCTGGCATCGTCAGAGCTGACGGTGTTGTCGGTCGCAAGCAGGCAGCTTATTACATAGGCAGAAGTCATTGGGTTCATGCCTATGTGAAGGGACGGTTTGACGGCTACCGCAGTCGCTACGATTGGATCGTTGGTCGCGTCAAGGAGCTCAACGGCGGGATAGGCCGCGTCCGAGTCGTGTGAGCGCGGCAAGTCTGGTCGACACCATCCCGACTTAGTAAGGTCCTGTTGGCACGAAATTATTTATGCGTACCGCACATGCACATGCGCATGTGCATGTCACATGCACATGCACATGCCACATGCACCCCCCGCCTCTATACATCTTCAAGCTCACACCGGCTCGTGAAGTCACGGAGAGGGCTCGAGATTGTCTCCGGTGGACCCTCTGGGGTGGCGCGGGGCCCCCCGGCCCACACCGTGCGCCGCGCAGCAGTGCGGAAACGGGGCCCGGCGCTCATACTCGCTCATACTACCACAACTTCCCGAATGATCACGGTTGATCAGAGGGCAGATTTGGAGAGATCTTAAGGAGTACATACAGATAGACCCTCCAACCATCAGAAACCTCCAACCTGATCGGTCGTAATGACCGCCGACAGATCACTCCAGACAGCAGACAGAGGCCGACGTATGCACGCGGCCGGCCGGGCGAGAGGCTTGACACGATCCGGCCCTGCGACCCTGACGCTGCTGCTCTAGCTATCAGACATGCGCTGCTGACTGCTGCCACAATGTGCGACCAAGGCTGGCCCACTTGGCGGCCTTCCCGGTCAGTGGTGAGGCGCAGTTCAGAGCTGTCGATGGCGCGATGCCGCACTGGTCCCACATTGGTGACACGATACCACCAAGTTTGCCGGTCCAAGAGAGAGGCACCGGCGCTGTCCTGAGAAGTGCGTGGTCCCTCTTGACTGCCCATGCGCGTGAGGCTGTGTAGGCATAGCCTCGAGAGTGCCAGCAGCCAATCCGAGGCAGTTTGTGACGCGCATTGCGTCAGAAGCGTGCACACGATGGAAGGACACCTTCCTACTGGCCGTAGGATCAGGTCGTCACTGAATGCTGGATACTAAGGCCGCGAGCTATGCAGGTGATCAATTGTGCAGCATCGCACGGTCAGCAGCGCCGACAGGCTGTCGCAAGGCGTGATAGCATGGCCGCAAAGTACGCCGAAAACAAGTAGAAATGTCGTTTTACTGTGGACCACATCCTGGTCAGCGTGTCGTCGTTTGGTCTCTGCGCCCCCGCCGTGTCCGCCCAGGTGTCGATTGCCGTTAGCATCGCTCGCATACCGGCCTCTCCTCTCTCTGCCGCTTGTTCGATGCGGTCGCGGGTGCTGACGGTATCAATTTTGTGTCTTGTGCCTCCTTGAGCGCTTCTAGCTTCGCGCCCCCCATCGCCGCGATGGTCCGGTGGCGCTCCCACGTCCGTTTCGTCGCGCCCTTCCATTTAATTAGGTATTCCCATCGTTCGGTCGCGTCCTCTCCCGTCTCCCCCGTTCGTCGTGCCCCGTCGATTTGATCGTACGCCCATTTGTCTTCGCCCTTTACTTGTCCATTTCGAATTCCCCTCTGCTCCGTCGACGCGTCCGCCGCCATTCGAATGGCTATTCTCTGATCACTTCTAAGTAAGGGTAAGCCCACCGCCACCGATGCAGAGGTGGAGGAGGCAGCGAGTCTTGCCAATGCGCACACGTTCATCACGACTGATCTGAGCGAGGGCTACTCGACCCAAGTCGGTCTGCGTGGCGGGCGGCTGTCTGGCGGGCAGAAGCAGCGTGTCGCAATCGCCCGCGCGCTGGTTCGCAAGCCAGCAGTGCTGCTTCTGGACGAGGCTACGAGTGCGCTGGACAATCACTCCGAGAAGGTGGTGCAGGGGGCGCTCGAGGCGATCACAGCGGCGGCCCACTTCACGACGATCACGATTGCTCACCGGCTCTCCACCATCCGACACGCGCACAAGATCGCCGTCGTCCAGGCAGGTCAAGGTTGTGGAGGACGAGGAGGGCACACACTCTGAGCTCCTCGATCGAGATGGTGTATATGCGAAACTCGCCATCCGAGAGCCGAGTCCCTAGTGTCGCCGTGGAGCAGGTAGCTCCCTTTTTCGCACAAGAATGTTCCTGTTACGACTTCACTACCGCCTATTACATTTTGTTCCGCATCGCGGCCACAATCGGGTCCTCCCTCCCCTCCTTGGCCTGCGGCCCCGACGTCCTCCCTGTCACGCCCTCGTTGATGTAGTTGGTGGGCAGCTCGACCGCGCCGCAGCGCGGCTGGCCGGCCGCCGCCGCGTCGCCGCACGCCTCGTGCGGCAGCATCGGCGGCCGCTGCACCCCTCGCGACACATTCATCAGGTGGACGGGGTGCTTGCGGCAGCCCGAGCGGCGCTCCGCCTTGCACGCGACGAAGTAAGGGTGAGCGGAGACGACCCGAGATGACCCGAGATCAGCCGAGATCAGCCGAGATTGCCTTGCACGCGACGAAGTAGGGGTTGTCGGTGGTGTCGCAGTAGTGGTACGGCTGCGACAGCGCGCCCTGCAGCTTCCGGTTGAGCGGCTGCAGCTCGGGCGCGTCGGCGAGGCAGCGGCAGAGGCGGGCGAGGTCTGACACGTCGAGCCGCAGCACTCTAGCGTCGGAGCCGCGGAGCAGCCTCGCCGCCTCGCCGACGGTGGCGCCTAGAAGGTTCCTAGAAGGTTCCTAGAAGGTTCCTAGAAGGTTCCGAGATCTCGCCGATGGTGGCGCCCTCTGGCAGCGTCACGGCGGGCAAAGCGGCGGCAGGCGCGGAAGCCGCGGGCGCGGGCACGGCGGAGGAAGCGGCGTCCGGAGCGACGGCGGCGCCGACGCGCACTGGCGCAGTGCTCGCCGCGAGCTGCGGCGCTATGCGCTGGCTGGCGAAGAAGGTGTGCTCTCTCCACTCGGGGAGCTGCGCCTGCAGGGAGATGTGGGGAGATGTGGGGAGATGTGGGGCGATGTGGGGAGATGTGGGGAGGTGTGGGGAGATGTGGGGAGATGTGGGAGCTGCGCCGTCATCGCGGGCACGTCGAACGAGTGGTCGAGCGGGCAGACGAACGGGCGAGACATCTCCACCTGGGGAGACATGGGGAGACATGGGGAGATAAAGGTCATGATCCATCACCGCATCGGCAAGGCAGTGGTGGCCGAGGGTTACTTCAGGCGGAATGTGTCTGACGGACCACAGCACCCCCCACCCCACCTTGGAGCCGATGAGGCAGTGGTCGAGGATTGTCCAGAAGCGGTCGACCACGCACCAGAGCGGCGGCAGGACGAGAGTGCGGCCAAGTGCGTGCGCGAGCAGGAATCCAACCTGCAACCACTGCCGCTGCAGCGCGTTCAGCTTGAGGTGTGCCATCACGCAGTGCGCCTGTGAGAGTGCTCGAGATTGCAGGAGACTGCTCGAGATTGCTTGAGGTGTGCCACCGCGCAATGCGCCTCGTCCCTCAACGCCGGCAGCAGCAGCTCCGCCTTGTTTGGCGAGAGCTGGCGCGCGAGAGACGAGGTGAGCTGCAGGTAGCTGCCGCTCGTGTAGCGCGAGGCGGGGTCCACCAGCCACAGGCCTAGAAGGTTCCTAGAAGGTTCCCAGAAGGTTCCTAGCGCGAGGCGGGGTCCACCAGCCACAGGCCTGCGTCGCGCAGCCGCTCGCGCTTGCCGTAGGCGTACTTGTCGCCGTCGCCGTACTGGTAGGTTGTGTGGACACAGACGGGAGGCACGCCGACGATGTCGTGCAGCTTCTGGATGAAGAAGGTGTGCCTAGAAGGTGCCTAGAAGGTGCGCCTAGAAGGTGCCTAGAAGGTGCCTACACGGTGCCTAAGACGGTGTGCGCCCGTTCGAGACGCGCGCGATCGGGAAGGTTCCGAGAACGGGCCGCACCCCTCCCGCCCAGCCCCCCTTTGGCCGCTCGCTCCACTTCTGCGCCTCCGGAAGCTCGGCAGGCGCCCCGCCGAACCGTCGCTCGAAGCGGTACACCGCGCGTAGCCGCGGCGCAGAGGCGTCGAAGGACGCCGACTCGACGGGGAGCGGCGGCAGCGGCCGCGTGGCAGAGCCGTTGCGGCGGGCAGCGAGCGCCTCAGCCACCCAGCTGCGTCGCACGCCGGCGGGCGCCGCCTTGAGGTCGAGGAAAGTGCGCGGCTTGAGCACTTCGTTGAGCCAGAACTGGTCGTGGTTCGGGTTGCGCTGCCTAAAAAAGAAATACACCGCGTCAAAAAGAAATACTCCTTCAGCCAGAACCTGGTCGTGGTTCGGGTTGCGCTGCCGGATCGCCTCGCTCATCGCAGCGCGCCACTCGTCCAGCACCTGTAGACATATCTCGGACGTGTCATGGACGTGTCCTGGACATGTCACAGCAGCGCGCCACTCGTCCAGCACCTAGAAGGTGCCCAGAAGGTTCCTAGAAGGTTCCTAGAACATTTCTAGAAGGTTCCTAGCCACTCGTCCAGCACCGCGAGAGCGCCCGCCGAGGCACGGAAGAAGACGACGCCCGTGTTGAGCTCGGAGTCGACGTGCCTAAAAAAGAAATACGCGGCGTAAAAAAGAAATGCACGGCGCCGGTGTTGAGCTCGGAGTCGACGTGCCAGCGGTGCTTGTCGCAATCGAGGTACTGCTGCACCTGCCCACGGGTGGGGCGGATGCAGTCTTGATTCACGGTGGATGCGTGTGCTTGTCGCAGACGCGCAAGTACTGCACCACTGCCAGAACGGGTCTTGGGCATCCTGATCCGCGTTCCATGGACTGCACTGTGACGGTGACTGCACACCTGGTCGACCGACAGCACGACGTCCGCCAGCGCGAGCAGCGACGCCTCTTGCTCGACGGCGCCTGTGGACATGGCCCGGGCATGTCCTGGACGTGTCCTGGACGTGGCCCGGCGCCTCTTGCTCGACGGCGCCGTTCTCCGCGGGGGCGGAGCGGACGGACGAGTAGCGGACGAGTGGCCAGGGCGGGCGCAGCCAGGCCACGTCGACGTCGGAGACCATGACGTCGTAACCTTCTCGTGAGAGGAAGAGTCGGCTCACTGATTGGTGGTGGGTGCTCGGACACCACCGCGCACGTCGCCTTCTCGGAGCACGGCGCGGATGAAGAGCTGCTTGACGAGGCCCATCGCGAGGAAGGTGCCTGCCACCAAACCATTCCTTCTTGGCTAACGAAGAGCCGCTGTGAGGAGCCACATCGCGAGCTGCCCGGCCGGTAGCGGTAGTAGCCGCTCGTCTCCCTCAGCTGCGCCGTGTGCTCGCCCACGCCTCCTCCTCCGCCTCCGCCGCCGCCGTCGGCTGGCGGAGCAACTGCGGAAGCGATGCTCCTGTCCTTGCAGAGGTCTGCGACGGGACCGTCGAGCGCTCCGACGAGGTAGGGCCCCGCCGCGTCACCGAGGCGGCGGACGTGCTCCACCCAGTTGAGCAGAAAGTCCGACATCGAGCCCGACCCAAAGGTGAGCATCGCGGTGCCCTGACTCGATGAGCCGCGGCCGCAGCCCCACAGCTCGCGCGCTGCGCCGTTCAGCTGCAGCTCCGGGAAGGGAGCCGGCCCTTCGCAACGCGCTCTTTTGGCGACGCCGACCTCTCCTCTCGCGGCCGCAGGCGCTGCAGCGGCGGCGGCTGACGGCGAGGCCTCTGCGCTGCGCCGCCTGCCGCTGCCACCGGCGCCGGCGGCGACGCCGGGCTGAAGCGCCGTCAGGTGTCCAGCGCTGCTGCTGCGGCGGAAGGCCACCTGCGTCACAAAGAGCAGGACCAGGCCGGCCGCGGTGAGGAGGCGGCCCGATCTGGGAACCATAACGAGCGATGAGCGGCGCCAAACTATCGAGTACTGTCGACTTCACAGACCTTGTTTGTTTGACAAGAAAATACGTCCGGTGGCGCTTTGCGCTGGTCTGTGAGAGGTTGAGGTGCGAGCCCTGGAGGCCCTGGGGATGGGGGGAGACTACCCGCGGGCCTAGAAGGCCCGCGCGCAGAGGGGTGGGACATTGAGATTGAAGGCGGAGGCGGCGGCGGCAGGTGCTTGGCGGGTGCGGCTGGGAGCGGCAGAGGGTTCAGGATCCGGGCAAGCGCGGATCTTAGAAGAGGGGTGGCTTTGGTTGGTCACGATCGGGACGGATGACACGTCTGATGCAGACATGCGGTCACCCTCGATTCCTGTTCACAGACCTGACAGAGTCCTGACAGAGTCCTGACAGAGTCCTGACAGAGTCCTGGCGGGGTCCTGACGGCGCACGGTCTTCACAGTGCTCACAAGTGCCTCCGACGAGACCTCCACCTTCCTTCACTGCAACCCTCCTTCCCCTCCCCCCCAGCAGTGAATGATAGACGCCCAGCCCCCCTTTCGACCGTGCGCGCCCTCTGCGGAATCGTCCTGATGGGGCAGTCCTGACGCAAACTTGAGAGTCCTGACAAGCAAACTTGAGAGTCCTGACAGAAACTTGAGAGTCCTGACAGAAACTTTGAGTCCTGACAGACAAAAGAAATCACGCTCACTCTCGCGCCACTCGGCTCGACCATGAAAAGCGCACAAGCAGGAGAGGCGCGGCCATGGTGCAGGCAACGTTACAGCCGGCAACGTGCAAGAAGGCAGCAAAGCTCGGCCACGACGTCCATGGCCCGCGCCCCCCCGATTTGCCACCGGCGGCCTGCAGGCCAGCGCCGAGCAGCGGACCGACTGCTGACCGACTGCTGACCGACTGCTGACCGAGGCAGCGCCCACGGCAGCGCCCACAGCAGCGCCCACGGCAGCACCCACGGCAGCACCCACGACAGCGCCCACGGCAGCGCACACGGCTTGGCTGGCCATGTCAGCCGCGCAGGGACCCTCCCGCGGGTCCAACCCGAAGCGCTCGACCGCTCGACGGCGCAAGTCGGCTGACGGAGCGAGCCGCATAGCCCTCCAGTGCTCACCGCAGGATCAGGCCCGACCGGCCCACGCTCACGGCCTGGCCTGCCTGTGGACCAGCAAACTCGTTGGCTGTACGCGAGCAAAGAGCTGCGTGGCTGGGTTGTGAGCATACCGTCCCCGTTGCGCCCTTTCCCTCAGTGGAGGGCCGTCCCTGCCCTCGGGAGTAACTCGACTGTACACCCCTCCCTACTCTATAGCTAAGGGCTCTGTTCACAGCGGGGGGGCAGTGGTTGTCCTGGCGGAGTCCTGGCGGAGTCCTGACAGAGTCCTGACAGAGTCCTGACGGAGTCCTGACAGAGTCCTGACGGCCTATTTTGGAGGTTTTCAACTTTGAGGTATTGTTACTATGTGAGGGTGAAATGAATGAATCAGTTCTTTGGGACAGTGCAATCCTTTTAATTATTACCTCCAACTCAAAAAAAGTCTGATGTCAAACGGACAACGGGGTCCCTTACCGGTGGCCTGTAAGGGTAAGGTGCGGGAGGTCCACAAACCAGGTTTTTGGTTGGTCACGATCGGGACGGATGACACGTCTGATGCAGACATGCGGTCACCCTCGATTCCTGTTCACAGACCTTGTTATTGTGACAAGAAAATACGTCCTATGGCGCTTTGCGCACAGCCTTGTTATTGACAAGAAAATACGTCCTATGGTAAGGTAAGGTAAGGTAAGGTAGACTTCTCCACACACACGAGGTGGTGGGGCAAGGGCGAGTGGTGCTGGGCGAAGCCCCGGGCGCTGCCGGAGGCTGTGCCGTAGTCGGTGCGGTCGACGGCGCTCGGGCTGCCGACCTCTTTGGCGAAGTTGAAGATGATTCTCTTGGTCGGCGGCGCAATGCCGCCCTGGCTTTCGACGAGACAAATTTTGACGATTCCGTTCTTGACATGGAGCGCGTCGTAGTACTGTCCCTTGTGCTCTTTGACCCAGCCTTTGCCGGTCGCATGGACGAGCGGGCCCTGTGACTTGTGGCCCGCGCTCTTTGCACCCAAGAACCTTGAGCAAGGTTTGGTCGAGGGTGCCGCCGAAATCTCGCGAGCGCCGCTCTGCCCCTGGGCAGGTCGAAGCACAGCGCGCCGGAAGCCAAGCCGCAGCAGCCGCGTGCCGCGGCGCAACAGATATGCCAAAGCTTCGGCCCGCGTCCGCACCTCTGCCGATCGCGGCCGCCTCGCCGCCGCCGCAGACACAGCTGCGCCTCCGGCCTGCTTCCGCCTCGTCCGCCGCCCGCACGCCGCTGGCCGACGTGCGCCGCCCAGGGGGTAAGGAAGGTGCGGCGTGCGGGACCGCCCAGGTCGAGTCTCGCGGGGGTGGCCGTCCGGAGGCTGGCGGCGCCGCGGGGGTGGCCGAGGAGGAAGAGGCCGAGGAAGAGGGCGAGGAAGAAGAGGCCGAGGAAGAGGCGCCTGCCGCCGCCCCGCCACTCGCCCCGCCGGCTGGCTGGGTCAAGGTCTTCCACGCGAGGCGGCAGAGGCACGTGTACGTCAACGAGGAGACGGGAGAGACGGCGAGATATATAATTATTATATTATATACATCCACGAGGAGACGGGGGAGATGGCGAGCGAACCGCCGAGCGGAGAGGCGTGTGCCGACGCGCTCGCCGCTGCCGTGGAGGCCCTCCGCGTCGCGTGAAGTCCATGGACAGCTCAGGGAGATACGCACTGGGCCCACATAGATGTGACCCGCCCACTCGAGTGCGGCGCCCAGATGCTAGTGCTTGAGAAGACACCACAAACGCGGCACGGCCCGTTTTGGCTGTCTGCGGAGATTCTGTCTTAGCACACACAGTGAGTCATTCGGAGTCATTCGATGGCCAGAGTGCGATTGTGTGTGTGCGGGAGTTGGTTTGTCGGGAGAGGGAGGGGCAGGCTGCTCACCCACGTGCACCGGGCCAGTGCTTGCACTTTGAATGCCGTGGGGCTCCTGCCCGTGTCCGGGTGGAGATGCGAGGGTCGCCCCCCTTGCCCAACCAGTTGGGGTGTGAGGAGGGGGCCTTCCTTACCTTAGATACCGGGGGGAACGAGATACGGGAAGATACGCGGACAGATACGCGGACAGATACGGGGAGATGCGGAGAGATGCGGGGAGATGCTACGGGGAGGCCTTTTGGAGCACTTGGAGTGCAGTTAGTAGCCTCACATACCCAACGCGGCCAAAGGATATCCACCTCGATATATGTATGTAGAAAGATGAACAACAGTCAGGCTCGGACTGGACACCAACGCGGTATGGGTGGACGCGGGACAGATGATGACGACACGCACGAGCGACACACAGACACAAACAAGCTCACGAGACACACAGCCAGCTGGCTGCCACACACCCTGAGTTGGCGTACACATAACTCAAGGCCGCGCCCCCTCCCTGTCGCCTCCCCCAGCCAAGGTGCCGAAGGAACAAACAAGGGCACAACAAACAACAGACGACAGGAAGTGACATGCGAGGCTAGAGCAGGCAAAAAACGCGGGCAGGAATTGCCTGGACTTCTTTTTTTATAAAATGAACTCGGGGGCACAGGACGCGGCACAAACGGGGTACACCAAAAGGCACGGGCTGCCTGCAAGGCGTTCACTCGAACGCCTCTTCAACGGAGTCGCTTAGGCGGCTAGGTAGGTAGGTAGAAAGGTGAAGAACAGCCAGGCTCGGACCGGACACCAACGCGGTATGGGTGGACGCGAGACAGATGATGACGACACGCACGAACAACACACAGACACAAACAAGCTCACAAGACACACAGCCAGCTGGCTGCCACACACCCTGAGTTGGCGTACACATAACTCAGGGCCACATTCTTCCTGTCGCCCCCCCCAGCACTCCAAGGTGCCAAGAGAAACAAACAAGGGCACAACAAACAACAGACGACAGGAAGCAACGTGCGAGGCTAGAGCAGGCTTGCTCGTCCTCTAGCAATCTCCGCCGACCGCGAGGCCGGACTAGACCGTGTGTGAGGCGGCTCCGGTGGTGAGCCGGAGAAAAATTCTTTTTCTCGCGAGTCTGCCGGCACAAGGCTCGCGCTGCCGCTGTGAGTGTGTGTGTGTGTGCGGGACAAGGGGGTGGGACATACATGCATGCCCCGCGCACGCACGCGGCGGACATAGACGTGGATCCACCCGAGCCGCCCGACCCCGACGAAGAGCTCCCGCCAGACGACGGGACGCATGGCGCCTCCGTGCCATCGCCAGTGCGCCAGAATATTGAGCCGGCCTTGTTCTTCGCGACGTCCGCCCCACACCACTCGCCCCCCCTCGCCGCCGCCACCGCCGCGGCTTCGCCAAGCACGCCGCCGCCCTTCCGCCTCCTCGACCTCCCGAGGGAGCTCCTCGAGCGCGTCCTCTCTCGTTTCAACAGCCCCGCCGACATCGCTCGTGTTGCGGCCGTCTCGCTACTCTTCCACGCCTCGCTCGCGGCGGAGGGCATCCGCTTGTGGGCGCAAGAGCGCGGCTTCGAGCTGCCGGCGCAGCCGGAGGACGAGAGCTGCGCCGTGCGGTGGCTGTGCCTTTCGGCGCTGCTGCGCGAGTCCAACCCGCCGGCGAGGGTGGCAGCGGGCTATCAGCATAGCGTCTTCATCGACGGCGAGGGGCGGCTCTTGTCGTGTGGCTCAGACCCGATGCAAGAGGGGCTGCTCGGCCACGGCGAGGGCGTGACGCGGCTCAACACGCCGACCCGCCTCGCGTCGACGCTGGGTGACGAGCGCGCCGTGAGCGTGTCGGCTGGAGCTGGCCACAACCTCGCCCTCACCGTCGGCGGCGCCGTTTGGAGCTGGGGCGGTGGAGCCTTTGGCCAGCTGGGCCACGGCGACGATCAGGACCAGCTGCTGCCCAAGAAGCTCGAGACCTTGGCTGGCCAGCGCGTCGTCGCTGCGTCGGCGGGAGACTTCCATATTCTCGCTCTCACCGCCGACGGCGCCATCTGGAGCTGGGGCCGCGGAGGCTTGGGCCAGCTGGGCCACGGCAACAAGCAGCACCAGCTGCTGCCGAAGAAGATCGAGGCCTTTGCTGGCCAGCGCGTCGTCGCTGTGTCGGCTGGGCGGTACCACAGCCTCGCCGTCACCGCCGATGGCGCCGCCTGGAGCTTTGGCAGTTGCAGCTCAGGCGAGCTGGGCCACGGCGATTGGCAGGCCCAGCTGCTGCCGAAGAAGATCGAGGCCTTCACTGGGCGGCGCGTCGTCGCTGTGTCGGCTGGATCCCAGCACAGCCTCGCCATCACCGCCAACGGCGCCGTCTGGAGCTGGGGCGATGGAGGCTTTGGCACGCTGGGCCACGGCGACACGCAGCGCCAGCTGCTGCCCAAGAAGGTCGAGGCCTTCTCTGGCCAGCGCGTCGTCGCTGTGTGGGCGGGAGACGGCCACAACATCGGCCACAGCCTCGCCCTCACCGCCAACGGCGCCGTCTGCAGCTGGGGTAATGGAGTCTCTGGCAAATTGGGCCACGGCGACGCGGAGCGCCAGCTGCTGCCGAAGAAGATCGAGGCCTTTGCGGGCCAGCGCGTCGTCGCTCTAACATCTGGAGATCAGCACAGCCTCGCCACCAGCGCCGACGGCGCCGTCTTTACCTGGGGCGAGGGCGAACACGGCTGCCTAGGCCACGGCGAGGACTTGTCGAACCAGCTGCTGCCCAAGAAGATCGAGACGCTGGTCCTGGTCGAGCCCTGGAAGGAGACGCTGGTGAAGCGCGCGGCCGAACCGCGCCTGCTCGTGATCGGCGGCTGTGGTGCCACATCGGCGGATGTGGTGCATCACATCATACAGCTCAACAGCGGCAGCTCTTTCCTCAACGGCTGCTTTATCGATCCGATTGAGCGGTACAGCCCTGTCGAGAATACGTGGGGGGAAGAAGTTGTCTTGAACATCGGATACCCGGGGCAAGCGGCCTCTTGCGAAATTGCTGCCGCCATGGCCGTACTCGATGGCAAACTCTACGCTGTGGGCGGCTTGTATGAAGACAACATGTATGGTATCGAGGTCGGCACCTGTTCCAACAAGGTCTTGCGGTACGATTTTGCCACGAAATTGTGGGAGGCAGTAGCTCCACTGACGACGGCGCGGAGTGTTGCCAGCGCTGTGGCACTCGACGGCAAGCTTTACGCTGTTGGCGGGCATGACGACACCCATTACGATAACGGTGAGCACGACGCCTTCGATGATGGCAGCGGCGACGACGAAGAGATCGACTACTTCGGTGAGCACGACCGCAGCGGCTATCTCACCTCAGTCGAGCGGTATGACCCGGCGCTGAATGCGTGGGAGAGGGTGAGCTGGCTTCCTGACGAGCGGGACCGCTTCAGCGTGGCGGTGCTCGACGGCAAGCTGTATGCTATTGGCGGGTATGGAAGCCCTTGTCGGTCATGGCAGCAACAAGAAGCCCTTAGCACGGTGTACAGGTACGACCCGGCGATGAATGCGTGGGAGAAGGTTGCGCCGCTGACGAGAAGGGCTTCTTGTGGCGCCGCGGTGCTCGACGGCAAGCTGTACGCTGTGGGCGGGTACGACGGTGACGACCTCAGCTCGGGTACGACCCTCAGCTCGGTCGAGCGGTATGATCCGGCAGCAAATGCGTGGGAGGAAATAGCGCCGATGCCGACGGCGCGGCAAAATCCCGGCGTGGGGGTGCTCGATGGCAAGCTGTATGTTGTTGGCGGCGTGGGAGACCGGTCTGAACTGCTCAACACAGTCGTGCGATTCGACCCAGCCAAAAACGCGTGGGAGGACGTGGCACCGATTGCAACGGCGCGGGTTGCTCCCCTCGTTGCCTTGCTCTAGTCTACTTTCGGGGACGGCCGACGTGCAGAGGCCCGCCCCCAATCCCCAGACCGCACCCGGACTGCAGACGCCGCAGACGAGAGTCGAGCACCTGGGCGGTAGTGGTGCTTGTCCGGTGAGTGGTGGGTCAGAGTAGCTGGTAGTGATGGGTGAGAGTAGTGGGTGAGTGGTGGGGAAGTGCGCCAAGTGGTGGAGCTGTCGGGCACGCCGGGCGCCGATGGCATCAAGCAGCTGCGGCGCGGCACCGTCCAGTTCCTTGCCGGCATCGAGCTGTGCGCGACGGCGGCGGCGGCGCAGGGGGCGGGGCGGCGGGCGAGGTGGCGGCGGCAGACCGAGTCCAGATTGTTCGGTCTCGGAGGGGGTGTGAGGGGAGGGCCTGTTGACCACCCCTCTAGAGGAGCAGCGCACGCCCAGAGCAGAGCACAGAGAAAGACACTCCTAGCTTTTGGAGAAGCCGGGCAGCAGGGTTCCGGCTCCTACCCAGATAGGGGGTCTGTTGCCTATGACTCGCACCCCTACCTACATACCTATTGCGGGCGCCAATCGCCAGGCTCCGTGCCCCACCTACCTACCTATTCCCAGGCCGCGCAGCGAAGCAAAAAATACCCGTCCCGGGCGCGTTCGCCGGCGCTGCCGAGTGCCGACCCGGGCGCCGCCACCGCGGGCGCCGCCGCCGCACCCGTCTCGGCTGGCGTCCCAGCCGCAGGCGACTCGTCTGGCATGGCCCCGTTCGCGGCTAGCGCGTCTCCCGCCTCCTGGGTTCCGGCTCCTGGGTTCCGGCTCCTACCCAGATAGGGGGTCTGTCGCCTACGCGCTACGGTTAGACCCCATGCAATAGGTAGGTAGGTCCGGTTTTGACCGCCCCAGAGGGCCCCGCAATAGGTAGGTAGGTGGTGTTGGTGGGCGCGCGGGGGGGGGGGGGGGGGAACCGAAAAAAACAAAATCATCAAGTTACAAAAAAGAAAAAAATGTCCGCGTAAGGCCGCCAGGAAGCTCAGGCGGTTGCTGCGAGAGGAGCGAGGTAAAAGACACTGTTGAAAGGTTGGAGAGCAGCCTGCCGTCGAGCAGCGCGCCGCCCAAGCCTCGGCGCCGCGAGAGCAGCCGGTCGACGTCGGCACCAAGCGCGCGGCCGCCGGGCGCCTCCGAACCGACAGGGCCGCGGCAGTAGAGACACGCTCCACCCGCCACCGTTTTATGGCGGCGTGTTTCAGTCAAGCACTCTCTAAAGAAAGAAAGAAAGAAAACAGACAACCCAAGGGAGGGATGGGAGAACGGCACGCCGCCACCACACAGGGATTTTAAGGAGAGGAGTGTGATGCGCTAGCCGTCGCCCACCCTGAGGAGTCTGCCTCTTCGTATCTCTTTTCGCAGTCTCTCGCCGCTTCTCGCTGCAACCTTCATGCCACCTCGCGGCCTCAACGTTACAAAAAAGTAAACGAAGGACCGCTCGCAGAGGACCATTGGGTTTGTACTATTAACAACGAAGGCGCTCTCAAAAAGTAAACCCGCTACCTTTGGTCGGTGAGTACCTAGGTAGCGGCTCCCGGCCCAGGCCGCCGACAACGATGCTCGTCCCCTTGTTGACGCTGACACCTGCCGCGCTGCTTCCCAGCGGTTGCGGGTGTCAGCGTCACGTCTACCCTGCGCTGCGCGCCTCGCCCGCCGTCTTGCCGCTGCTTCGAGCTCCGCCGGTCCGGTGCGGTCTCTTCGACAACATATTTGGTGCCACGAGGCCGGACGAGGATGAGGCGGGCAAGTTCTCGCGACACCTCGACCTCGAGCCCGGCGGCTTCCCGCTCGGCGTGCTGGTCGCGGGTCTAGGAGATGACGCGCTCGAGGCGGCCGCCGTGGCGATCGAGGCGGTGTGGAGCGGCGCCGAGGGCGAGCCGCTCAAGCACGTGCCGATCGTCGCGCTCGCGGAGGGCGATCTCGGCAGGGGTGTCACGCTGCGCAGCCTGCTCGCGGCGCTCGGCGAGAGGGACTCAGTACTCCCGGACAAGGCTGCGCGCGTGACGGTGCCGCTGGTCCTGCTCTCGGGCTTCAGCACGGTGCAGACGTCACTGGCCGTCCGCCGCCTCCGCGCGCTCGGCCTGGTCGGAGGCGCGTCGGGCAGGGAGCCGCCGATGTTTGCGGTCGCCGTGCCCAACTCGCTCGACAAGTCATTGCGCATGTTGTGCGAGGAGATTGAGGGAGACCACCGCGCGAGGCAGGCGCGGGCAAAGCCTCAGTGAGCGCGCGGGTGCCGGTATGGCTGTATGTACGGGGAGGGATCGCTGGGTAGATGTGTATGCGCGGGGGCATAAACGTTTTATGTATGTAAAAAGTGAGGGGGGGGCGAGCTAATAATGGCACATTACGTCGGTGCGCGGGGGCGGACGGCGACGGGAGCGGGGAGGGTTCCTCGCTGGAGTCTGCAATCTCATTACTCGTTTCAGCCGATAGCGACAGTCGCGGCTCTTAGTCGCAGAAAACAAGAACACGCGAGCGTTACATGCGTGACCGGTACATGCCGCGAGTCCTGTGTAATGCACGCCGGCAAATTGGAGGTGGCGCGTGCGGAGGCACGCGAGAACACGGATTGCGTGTGTGAGAGGAACGGCTACAAAACACTAGGAGCCTCCCTGGACGGCGTACACGCCCGGTGCCACCTCCTTGGCGCCTGGGTTCTCGGCGAGAAGCTTCGCGAACGCCTCCTCCGCGGCGCGCTTCTCGTCGTCTGCCTCCAGTGCTGCTGCGGGAGCAGCGGCGGCAGGCGCTGGCGAAGCGCCGTCTGCGAGGCCGTTTGCAGCGATCAGGCCTCGTATATTGTCGAGCTGCTCGGGCGAGAGGTCGGGCGAGAAGGTCCAGCCTCCGCTGGGCGCAGCCATCTCGTTGCGCGCCGGCGCGGAGCCACGCAAAAAGAAGAAAAAGCGCACCGGAGTACACGGCGAAGTTTACCTCGCCTCCCGAATATACCCAAAAGGTCAAAGCATTGGACAACAACATGCCAGCAACATATGCCACTTTGCCAGTCGCGTCGCAGCAGGGCCTGCGTTCAGCCCACCAGCCCGAAGAAGAAGAGATCTCTCTCTCTCCAGCCCGAAATCGCACATTCGCATGGATATCGACGAGTGCTCCGCGGACGAGTGCAGGCGAGGGAGGAGAACAACTAAACCGGCGGCGTATCGTACGTCATGCTCCGCGCCTGTGCCGAGTGCTCGCTACTTGCCCGCGTACGCCTCTCGCCGCACGACGCACACGTCGGGCAGCGATCGGAAGCGGTTCGCCCAGTCCATGCCGTAGCCAACCACAAACTCGTCGGGGCAGACGAGGCCGACCAGGTCGGGCGAGAGGTCGGAGGCGCGGCGTGCAGGCTTGTCAAACATGACGCAGGAGCGCACGGAGAGGGCGCCGCGGTCGCGCATGAGCTGGACCAGGCTCGCCATGGTCTGGCCGCTGTCGCACATCTCGTCCACCAGCAGCACGTGCTTGCCCGCGAGCGACGTGTTGGTGTCCTTTTTGATCTGCACGTTGCCCGCCGAGACTGTGTCCAACCCTGCGGGCGGAAAGCGTGCGAGTGGAGGGGGCGTCGTGGTGTGCGCGTGTCGCGTGCGTAGCGGTCGTGGTGTGCGCGTGTCTCGTGCGTCGAAGCCCATGGAGGGTGAACACACGCTGCTGAGGTTGGTGCTCTCGTAGCTCAGCCCTCACCGTAGCTTGAGCACGCGATGAAGTCGGCAGTGTGAGGCACCGTCAGATTGCGCACGAGGTCGCTGTAGAACATGAAGCAGCCGGTGAGGAGGCCGACCACCGTGAAGGTGCCCTCGGTCACGCCAGCATAGAGGGCGTTGATCTGCCCGGCCAGACGCTGGCAGGCCGCCGCAATCTCGACGCGGCTGAAGAGGACTCGGTCGATGACGGCCGGGTCGGGCCACGGCTTGGCGAGTGGCGAGTCGGGCCTCTCTTCGCTCAGCTTGCACATGTGAAAAACGCCCAGCTACAACACCGCGAGTGAATTGCCGCGTCTGCAACCGATCTTCCTTTCATCTTTTCGTGCCGAATCCGAGCCCCGCCATCGCGAATTCTTCCTGCTCGCCTCTGCTGGGATATACAGCTACACGAGTACACGCGGCCTGTGGGCCTAGCTTTGGGTGGAACATATGGCTCCAACCTCGAGGTCCTCGTCGTCGTCCTCCTCCTCGTCCTCCTCCTCCTCGCACTCGCGCTCGCCTCCAAAGGCCAAGCCCGTTCGCGACGAGTTTGGCCGCGAGGGCCGCCGGAGCAGCCGCAGCCGCAGCCGCAGCCCTCGCCGCGGCCGGGACGATCGCCGCGATGACGGCCGCCGAGGCCGCAGCCGCAGCCGCAGCCGCGACCGCGACTACGACCGCGACCGCGACCGCCGTCGCCCGCCGCCGCAGCCGCACTACTCCTCCGGGCCCGTCCGCGGCAGGCGCCGCTCCCGCTCCCCGCCGCCGCGCCGGCCGCGGTCGCCGCAGGTGCCGGACGAGTACCTGCTTGACGTGCCCGAGGCGGGCTCGACGATGCGCGCGCGGGTGGTCTCGGTCAAGCCCTTTGGCGCCTTTGTGCACCTCCCCGGCTACCGGTCACAGGGGCTAGTCCACATCTCTCAGCTGGCGGCGCGGCGGGTGGAGTCGGTGGAGGAGGTGGCCAAGCTGGAGGACGAGGTGTGGGTGTCCGTACTCAGCGTTGAGGGCGAAGGCCGCGCCGCCCGCGTCTCGTGCTCGATGCGGCGCGTCGACCAGCAGACGGGGGAAGAGATCGAGGACGAGAGAGCGGGCGGCGGCGGCGGCGGCGGCGGCGGCGGCGGGAGGGAGTACAAGCGGCAGCGCGGCGGCAGCGACGCGATGCCCGAGCAGTTTTCGGTGCACAAGGGCGTGGTTGAGAAGCTCGAGTCGTTTGGGGCCTTCATCTCCCTCCCCGGCCTGCGGAAGAACGGGCTGTTGCACATCTCCCAACTCTCAAACCAGCGCATCGAGGTGCGATCTCCCCACATCTCCCCATACCTGCCCATATCTCCCTCAACTCTCAAACCAGTGCATCGAGGCGTCGGACCTGCCCGACATCCTCGTGCGATCTCCCCATATCTCCCCATATCTCCCCCATCTCTCCCCACATCAGGCGTCGGACCTGCCCGACTCCTCGTGCGATCTCCCCATATCTCCCCATATCTCCCCCATCTCTCCCCACATCAGGCGTCGGACCTGCCCGACTCCTCGTGCGATCTCCCCATATCTCCCCATATCTCCCCCATCTCTCCCCACATCAGGCGTCGGACCTGCCCGACTCCTCGTGCGATCTCCCCATATCTCCCCATATCTCCCCCATCTCTCCCCACATCAGGCGTCGGACCTGCCCGACTCCTCGTGCGATCTCCCCATATCTCCCCATATCTCCCCATATCTCCCCTATCTCTCCCCACATCAGGCGTCGGACCTGCCCGACATCCTCGAGGTCGGGCAAGACGTGTACGTCAAGGTCACCTATTAATTGAATTGATTAGATCGAATTCAATGAATTAGCTTAATTCGTTAACAAGACGTGTACGTCAAGGTCACCTCCATCGACGCCGACGCCGGCCGCTACTCGCTCTCGATGAAGCTCTGCTCGCAGTCCGACGGGCGCGACCTCGACCCGACTCATGTCGAGGCGCGGAGAGATGGGGAGAGGTGGGGAGAGATGGGGAGATCGCACCTCGACCCGACTCACGTCGAGGCGCGGAGAGATGGGGAGAGGTGGGGAGAGATGGGGAGATCGCACCTCGACCCGACTCACGTCGAGGCGCGGAGAGATGGGGAGAGGTGGGGAGAGATGGGGAGATCGCACCTCGACCCGACTCACGTCGAGGCGCGGAGAGATGGGGAGAGGTGGGGAGAGATGGGGAGATCGCACCTCGACCCGACTCACGCCGAGGCGCGGAGAGATGGGGAGAGGTGGGGAGAGATGGGGAGATCGCACCTCGACCCGACTCACGTCGAGGCGCGGAGAGATGGGGAGAGGTGGGGAGAGATGGGGAGATCGCACCTCGACCCGACTCACGCCGAGGCGCGGTCCGACGCTACTTTCGGGTGAACTAGCAACTGACGAACTCGTACAGGCGCTGTCCGACGCCGACCGGCGAGGCGGCGGCGGCGGCAAGGGCGGCGGCAAGGGCGACGAGCCGAAGCGCGACTCTCGGGCGGCGATGGAAGTGCCAGAGTACGGAGGGCGGCAGCTCGGCACGGGCGAGTACGACCTCGTGCCGGAGGAGGTGCGATCTCCCCATATCTCCACATATCTCCCCCATATCTCCCCACATCTCCCCCCATCTCCCCCCATCTCCCCCCATATCTCCTCGTGCCGGAGGAGGACGACGAGTCAAGAAGCGGAATGCGTGTTCATGTCTCCCCACCAGCACTCGGCAGGAGGACACGGACTCCGCTGTACTCCGCCGCACTCCGCTGCGCTTCACTGCATTCGCACCCCTCGTCTCCACGCGCTGCTCCGAACACACTGCGATGAGACCGCCTTCCCGCCCTCATGTCGGCGTACCCACAACCTAGGAGGACGAGCGGCCGGGGCTGCCGCCCGCGGCAGGCGGGACATACCAGCTGACCGTGCCAGGCACGGGCGCCGTTCCGCCGGCACCGGACGCGGAGGCGGAGGCGCGCGCGCAGCTGCAGCTGCAGCTGACGGCGAGGCTGCTCGCAAAGGGCGCGGCCAAGCAGAAGCGGCGCGAGGAGAAGAAGGCGAGGAAGGAGAGGAGGAAGGAGAGGAAGCGCGAGAAGAAGGGGGCGAAAAAGAGCGGCAAGAAGGGCTCCAAGAAGGAGAAGCGGCACCGCGAGAAGCCCTCGTAGCCTCCTTGGCGAGGGGAAGGGAAGCTGCGCCACATTGTCTATAGCTGCGTGTGAGAGCTGTATAACGAGACGCGTTTGCGCCGCTGTGTAGCGCCGATCTCTACAAGGTCAGGCGTGCCGCGTGTCCGAGGGCAAGCTCGAGCGTCCCAGAAGCGCTGCAACCCGGGTACGTGTATTGTGCCGCATCAATAATCATGCCGCATCAATAAATAAATAAATAAAACGGACACCTCTAGAGTGTGAGATGGGTAAAAAGGAACAGGTCCCCGCCCTTGCGATGTTTGTACAGGGTTCTTTGTGGGTATGTGGTCGGCGACTAGCCGGCTGCCGGGGTCGTCCTCCCGATGGCGGACTAGCACTAGCCGTCTTCCACATGGTCCCTCGGGTCCCTGCTGCTCCTAATCTCTTCGTACATCCTCCTGCTGATCTCTCCGCAAAGTCCTGCTCCCTCCCTCGTCTCGCTCTGCGCGTGTCTGCTCCGCCTCCACATCGTCTGCCCTGCGTCGTCTGGCGACGGGTCCTCCATAGTCGGTTGAGGTCGCCGCCCTCCTCGTGCCTCTTCCCACCGTTCCCTCGGCGGCCGACGCCGTCTGCTCCGGCTCCGCCGTCCCCGTGTCTGCCCTGCTCTCGTCCGCGCTAGCTTCTCTGTTTCGTCATCACTGGTGTTTCTCCTCTTTTTTCTCCTCTTCTTGTACCGTATGCTTTGTACATCGCGTCGATTCCTGTTCGCGTGAGCACCATCCTGAAGCCCGCCCAGCAGCTGAACCGCTCCCTAAGTCGAAGGAGCATCATCAGTCTCTCACCCACTTCGCTCGCTGCCCACTGTCACCGCTCCCTCCCGCGTGAGCCGCCGTCGCGGCCCTCGTTCGTCCCACTGGCTGTTGGCCTGTTCCCACGTTACCTCCATTATCCCTCCTCCTCCGCGACTCCCTCAAGGCTGGCCGGGCCTCCTTCCACCCAGCGAAGAGCTTCCTCAGCCACTCGATGTGTTCCTCTCTCTTCATTATGCGCGCCGTAGCCTCATCATTGAGCTGGATCCACCTCTGCACCGCTCCCGTCGCCGCCTCGGCCACGACTTGCAAGTTCCTCGTGACCCGTGCGCCAAGGTCCCTCCGGCTCTTCTCCGAGAGATCATCTACCAGCGCCGGCAGCACCCCCCCGACGGCTGGGGCTAGTGCATCGTACCCGTCCTCATCCAGCACCCTATAGCGTGAGCCCTTCAGCGCAGCGACATGCGCTATTCTCAGCGTCTTCAGCGTATCCTTGGAGTCGGGTGCCGCCTGTGCTACTTTGCTGATCGCCGTCCCCTTGCGCTCGACTGCACACGCTCAAGTACTCAAGTGCACGTGCGAGCACTTGGAGCACCCCCGACTTGGAGTGTACTTGAGTAGTTGGTAACCTCACACATGCAGGGCCGGGGAGCTAAGAAGGGTGAAGGGCACCCAGAGCGGGATCTCTCAGGTTACGAGTCATTTTTTTGACTATACTGCGACAGTATACAGTAATACTGCGGTTCATCCCGGTGTTGTTAAACACGGGAGCAGACAGTTTCGCCACACAGCACACAGGTGCGGACTAGCGCGTGCGCTAGCACAAACAAGGCAAACCAATTCTACCACCAGCTGTTTCGTCGGAAGCTCTCACATCGCCTCAGAGTTGCGGCCGAATAGGGATAAAGAGGGCAGTCCAAGAAGGCGCCGCAGCCAATCGAGGTGTTCGATCGAGGACGAGGTGTATCTGTCCGGCAGCGTGACGGCGGTGAGGTAGTCGCCGATCGAGGTGAGGCTGTCCGGCAGCGTGACGGCGGTGAGGGCGGAGCAGCCTTCGAAGGCGCTGTCCTCGAGCGCAATCACGCCATCGGGTATCGGGTACGCCGGCCCCTCCTCCTCTTCCTCCCCCTCCTCGCCGTCTCCGCCGCCGCTGCTGGCAGACCTGCCAGACCTGCCAGACCCGCTGGACCCGATAGACAAGACGACAGACGAGGATGACCCGTTGGCATCCTCGTCCTGGTCCTCCCTCTCCTCCCCTCCCTCCCACCGCTGCACCTGTTCACGCGCCGCTGCCGCCACATCCTCCGAGTCGCTGCCCAGCATTGCCTGCAGAAACTCGAGCAGCGTCGCAAACGCCTGCGCTCCGGCCTCGTCGGTGGGCTCTGGCTCTGCCGTCGAGGCTTGCAGAGCCGAGTCATCCGCCGCTGCCTCGTAGGTATCCATCCTTGCTGCGCGAACAACACCCGCATTGGTGGATGGCAGGAACTTGAGGCTTGTCACCTCGCGGCGACACAGCGGGCACTGGCACGATTGCGACCGCGGATCGATGATCTTGATGGTGCACAGCTCGCAGAGCGTCGCGTGGCCGCATGGCTGGTTCCGAACGGTGCGAGGCCGACTCATGCACACGGTGCAGCTGTCGCCGTTTTCATGCTTTCTGGTCACGCTGTTGTCCGTAGAGGAGGCATCGGCCTCCGCGGCATCCGACCTTGCACGCTTGCCAGTCCCTAGCATTATGCACACTTCGCCGACGACGCGCTGAAGGGACGGCCGGGGCCGCTCGGCCAAAGCTTGGGGGGGGGGGGGGGGGGGGGGCATAGTGGTGTGCAGTCCCGCAGCATGTTAAGTCTTTCTTGTTTCACGCTTTCCGCTTTCTCGAGGAGCCGGAACCAAAAGAAGAGCATCAAGCCGCTCACGCTCGCACCCCAGGCAGACAGACAGACGGAGATAGTCGATAGACAGACAGACAGATGCACGCCGCGCGAGAGACATCCCATGAGCCGCGCCGCTCGACGGCCTGCGCCATCCCGTCGGCGAGCACCGAGAGGCCGGCGGCCGACAGCGCGTTTGTCGTGATGGGCGCCGCCCGGAGCGAGCGGAGAGCGCGGACTGATGCTGTAGCGCGGGCTTGCAGTCGCTCAAGACGAGGCACCTCCTGTCCGCCGCAAACATCAATCACGGAGACAAATAACGCAAAATTGCGTCACAGGTCTCACACACACCGCATACGATCAAATGCACGTACGGCTTTACGGTGTACTGGTGTAGTGTTTACGTAGGTACGGCGTCTAGTGACTAGTCGGTGTTCGGTATCTCCGCGACTCCCGACTCGCCCTAGCTTCAACTCTCGTACTCGAGAGACGCCCCACTCGCACACACCGCGACAGCTAGCGACGCTCCGCCCTCTCAGCTTGGCCCCGCGTCGAGCTCCACGTCGTCGCCGTACTGCATGTGCGGGAAGGGGGGCAGGGCGCCGTCCTCGCCGGCAGCCGGCAGCGGCCGCCCGACGAAAGCGCTCAGCCGCCTCCACAGCTGCTCCGAGCTCTCTCCAAACAGGTCGAGAAGGAGGACGCGCTCGCGCGGCAGCGAGCCAAGCACGACCCGGTGCCACAGCGCGAAGGCGGCGGCGGCTTGCTCCTCGGTAAGGGCGCCCACCGGCGCGTCGAACCCGAGCAGAGGGAAGAGCGGCGCCTGGTCGAGATATGGGGAGATATGGGGAGATGTGGGGAGAGACAACCCGAGCAGAGGGTAGAGCGGCGCCTGGTCGAGATATGGGGAGATATGGGGAGATGTGGGGAGAGACAACCCGAGCAGAGGGTAGAGCGGCGCCTGGTCGAGATATGGGGAGATATGGGGAGATGTGGGGAGAGACAACCCGAGCAGAGGGTAGAGCGGCGCCTGGTCGAGATATGGGGAGATATGGGGAGATGTGGGGAGAGACAACCCGAGCAGAGGGTAGAGCGGCGCCTGGTCGAGATATGGGGAGATATGGGGAGCTGTGGGGAGAGACAACCCGAGCAGAGGGTAGAGCGGCGCCTGGTCGAGATATGGGGAGATATGGGGAGATGTGGGGAGAGACAACCCGAGCAGAGGGTAGAGCGGCGCCTGGTCGAACGGGTGGCGCTTCCTGTTCACAGCGGCTCTATTCACAGCCTCTTCTATTCACAGCCTGGTCGAACGGGTGGCGCTTCCTGCGCGACGCAGCCCACGTGGCGGGGTCGCGGGCGGTGAGGAGGACGCGCGCCTACCTCAGCCGAGATCGGCCGAGATCAGCCGAGATCGGCCGAGATCGGCCGAGATCAGCCGAGATTCGAGCTCCTAGATTCGCCGAGATCCGCCGAGATCCGCCGAGATCCGCCGAGATCTTGCGGGGCGAGGAGGGGTCGCGCGTTTGGAAAGGCGGCGAGCAGCTCGAAGAAGAGGTCGACCTGCGGGGCACGTCCGGGACGTGTCATGGACGTGCGCAGGCCGTCGGAGCGAGCAGCTCGAGGAGTGGCAGGCCGTCGGCGTGTCGATGAGCGCGTCTGTCGCGGAGAGGTAGGTGAGGTCCTGTGGACATGTCTCAGACATGTCATGGACGTGTCATGGACGGGCCAGCAGCAGGGAGCGGAGAGGTAGGTGAGGTCCGTGCGGTGCGCCGCCTCGCGATCCACGGGCGGCGCCGGGTGGCTCGACTTGAAGAGCGGGCGGAGCAGCTCCACGGGCCCGCCGCCTTCGCGGTACGAGGTGGTCTCCTCACCGCTGGTCGCGTTGAAGGCGCGCGAGTAGTGGACCGTCGTCACGCCGAGCGCCTTGAGCGCAAAGTAGAGCGACATCGTGCCCGTGGTGCCGGGTGAGGCGCCGATGAGCAGCGGGTGTGCGGATGTCGCAACAGGCGGACCGGAGGACGGCAGCTGCACGCACGGCGATAGCAAAGGGTCGGGCTGCGCCACCGCCGCCGCAGCGTCCTCAGCTGCGCAGGAGCCAGCGGCAGCGGCGGCGGCGCAGCCGCGAAGCAGCGAAGTGGCGAAGAACACTCTTGTGAGGCTGCTGACCAAGCGTGGGAGCGCGCCGCACATTCTGTGCAGCGCGCCGCTCATTGTCGGCAGGAATTTTTTTTTTGAGCTTAGCCTTCGGTGTTATGAAACAACGCAAGGCGGACATGGCATATCGCTCTCGGGCCCACAGACATCCCGCACACCCGCCGCCACCCGCGCGCGCCCCACCCCGGCCGGGAGAAAGGGGAGTGACAGTTTGGGCCGGAAAGCCCGAGTACCTCGCACTCCGTGTGCGAGAACGCAGGAAACAAGAGGGCTCACAAGTCCGGCTCACGCGCCTCGAGCTCACCGCATGGTTCAGGGTGAGCGCGGTCTATTGCCCGCGCGGATTTTCTTCTTCGCGATGTCCACCAGCCGCGCCGGCGCTCGCGCCGCCTCGCCGCCGCCTCCGCCGCCGCGCCCTCGCCAGACACGCCGCCGCCCGTCCGCTTGCTCGATCTCCCCAGGGAGCTCCTCGAGCGCGCCCTCTCTCGCTGCGACAGCCCCATCGACATCGCTCGCACCGCGGCCGTCTCGCTCCTCTTTCACCCGCTCGCGGAGGAGGGCATCCGCTTGTGGGCGCAAGAGCGCGGCTTCGAGCTGCCGGCGCAGCCCGAGGACGAGAATTGCGCCGTGCGGTGGCTGTGCTATTCGGCGTTGCTGCGCGAGTCCAACCCGCCGGCGAGGGCGGCGGCAGGCGCTCGGCACAGCGTCTTCATCGACGGCGAGGGGCGCCTCTCGTCGTGCGGCACGGCAAGGGAGGGGGAGGAGGAGGAGGACGATGCGGAGGAACTTCCAGGCCTCCTCGGCCACGGCGAGGGCGTGACGCAGCTCAATACGCCGACCCGCCTTCCGTCAACGCTGGGTGACGAGCGCGCCGTGAGCGTGTCGGCTGGAGTCTACCACAGCCTCGCCCTCACCGCCGACGGCGCTGTGTGGAGCTGGGGTGAGGGATTCATTGGCCACGGCGATCAGCAGGCCCAGTGGCAGCCGAAGAAGGTCGAAGGCTTGGCTGGCCGGCGCGTCGTCGCTGTGTCGGCTGGAGGATACCACAGCCTTGCCATCACCGCCGACAGCGCTGTCTGGAGCTGGGGCCATAGATACTCTGGCCAGCTGGGCCACGGCGACGAGCAGCACCAGCTGCTACCGAAGAAGGTCGAGGCCTTTGCTGGGCAGCACGTCGTCGCGATCTCGGCGGGAGGCAACCACAGCCTCGCCATCACCGCCGACGGTGCCCTCTGGTCGTGGGGCTATGGAGGCGGTGGCCGGCTGGGCCACGGCGAGCAGCAGAACCAGCTGCTGCCGAAGAAGGTCGAGGCCTTTGCTGGCCAGCGCGTCGTCGCTGTGTCGGCTGGAGGCTTTCACAGCCTCGTCCTCACCGCCGACGGCGCCGTCTGGAGCTGGGGCTATGGAGGCGGTGGCCAGCTGGGCCACGGCGACCAGCAGCACCAGCTGCTGCCGAAGAAGGTCGAGGCCTTTGCTGGCCAGCGCGTCGTCGCCGTGTCGGCTGGACGCGACCACAGCCTCGCCATCACCGCCGACAGCGCTGTCTGGAGCTGGGGCGGTGGAGGCTTTGGCGAGCTGGGCCACGGCGACCAGCAGCACCAGCTGCTGCCGAAGAAGGTCGAGGCTTTCGCGGGCCAGCGCGTCGTCGCTGTGTCGGCTGGAGCCGGCCATAGCCTCGCCTTCACCGCCAGCGGCCCCGTCTTTGCCTGGGGCGAGGGCGAATACGGCTGCCTAGGCCAAGGAGAGGACCTGTCGAGCCAGCTGCTACCCAAGAAGATCGAGGGGTGGGCGCGGGGGCCGTAGTGTGCATGTGAGCGAGGTGCTGGCCGTGCTGTGCCCTGGGCTGCCGCTGCGCGCTGGCCGCTGATGCGGACTGAGTCTGAGAGACCAAATCAGAGCTCGCATGCATATAGTTGCCTTGGCGTGGAGCTGGCGCGTAAAACGCACTGTGATGAAAAGTGGCACACAAACCGCCTTTTTTATGCCTCGGAGGCGCGATTGGAGTCGCACACACCCCGTGGCGCAGCTCACCTCGCCGCTCCGCGCTCGCGGGGACAGCGCACACCAGGAAGCGGCCGTGCCGCGCCGCCCCCTCCCGCTCGCCCCACACGCCGTGCTCCCTCGCGTGGCGCCGCCCCGTCAAACTCGTACAGCAGCGGCGTCGCCGTCGGCAGGTCGACGTGGTACACGTCCTCTGGCGCGAGGCCGTCCAGGTACGCGACGAGGGCGCGCAGCGTGTTTCCGTGCGTCACGACGAGGACCGTCCTCCCCTCCCGCAGCGCCGGCGCGATGGTGCCCTCCCACAGGCCGGCCACGCGCCGGGAGACGGCGGAGAGGCACTCGCGCGACGGCACCCGCGCGGCGTCGTACCTCGTCAAGGTCGGGGCTGGGGTTGGGTCTAGGGTCGTGGGGTTGGGGTTAGGGTTGGGGTACATTCTGGGTCTGGGTCTTTTGGTTCAGGGTGTAGGGTAGGGCTGTGGGGCTCGACGCGGCGGCGCCGCACCTCCTGTCGGTGGCGATGGCGCGCTGGATCGCGGAGTCGGCGGCTATCTCGGGAGGAGGGTCCTCAAAGTTGCGCCGCCACACGCCATCACCTGGTCGACGCCCCACCTTTGGGCGCACGAGACCTTGTTCTCGCCTGTCAGCAGGCCGGCGTGCTGCTCGTTGAGCTCGAGGTGCTTCCGCACCGGCAGCCAGCACTGGTTGAGCGTCGAGAGCATCAGCACCGCCGACCGGATGGCTCTCCGCATCAGCGAGGTGTGCACCTCGTCAATCTCGAGCCCGGCGGCCGCGAGCAGACGGCCAGCCTCGCGCGCCTCGAGCATGCCCTGCTCCGTCAGGTCGACGTCCACCCAGCCGGTGAAGCGGTTCGCCAGGTTCCACTCGCTCTGTCCGTGGCGGACCAGCACCAGCCTCGCGTGCGGCGCCTCCTCCTCCGCGGCTGCCCTCGCCGCCGTCTCCTTCCGTGCCGACGCCGCCTCGCGCGCAGCGGCGGCCTCGGCCAGCGCGATTTGGAGCTCTCTCTCGGCGGCCGCCAAGGCTGCGTCCGCATCGCCCGCCTCCACACACACAGCGCCGCAGCACGAGCTCCTGTTCTTCCGCCTGGCCGGATCGGCGACGACAGCGCCAGTGCCGTCGCGGTGAGGAGGCTAAGCATCTCCAGCACGAGGCAGCTGGCGGGCAGAGGTGAGGGCTGTGGTCGAGGAGAGGGCTTTCACAGCCTCACGAGAGTACAGTTGTAGTTGAGGTGGAGCGACGTTTTCTTTCTTTCTTCTGCAGCGTGTTTACATAATATGGGTGCGACCCTGCCTCGCCGCACGTGACCCCCCCCCCCCCCCCCTTCTCACTCCCGCGACCACACCTCGATCTTCTTCGGCAGCAGCTGGTTCGACAGGTCCTCTCCATGGCCTAGGCGGGCGCGCTCACCCTCGCCCCATGCGAGGATAGCGCCATCGGCGGTGAGGGCGAGGCTGTGGACATCCCCTGCCGACACAGCCACGACGCGCCGCGCCGCAAAGGCCTCGACCTTCTTCGGCAGCGACTGGTTCAGCTCGTCGCCGTGGCCCAGCTTGCCAGTGCCCCAGCTCCAGAGGGCTCCGTCGGCGGTGATGGCGAAGCCGTTGCACTCTCCAGCCGACACAGCGACGACGCGCTGGCCAGCAAAGGCCTCCACCTTCTTCGGCAGCAGCTGGTACTGCTCGTCGCCGTGGCCCAGCTGGCCATGGCCTCCAAGGCCCCAGCTCCAGAGGGCTCCGTCGGCGGTGATGGCGAGGTTGTGGTACCCTCCTGCCGACAAAGCGATGACGCGCCGCCCAGCCAACGCCTCGATCTTCCTGGGCAGTAGCTGGTTCTGCTGATTGCCGTGGCCCAACTGGCCGGCCAAACCACAGCCCCAGCTCCAGACAGCGCCGTCGGCGGTGAGGGCGATGCTGTGGAACGCTCCCGCCGACACAGCGACGACGCGCTGGTCAGCAAAGGCCTCGATCTTCTTGGGCAGCAGCTGCCCGTCCAGGTTGCCGTGGCCCAACCGGCCATCGTCTCCATCGCCCCAGCTGCAGACGCCGCCGTCGGCGGTGAGGGCGAGGCTGTGCATGCCTCCAGCAGACACAGCGACGATGCGCCGCCCAGCAAAGGCCTCGATCTTCTTGGGCTGCCACTGATGCTCCTCGTCGCCGTGTCCCAGCTCGCCCTGCCCGCCGCAGCCCCAGGACCAAAGGGTGCCGTCCGCGGAGAGAGCGAGGCTGAAAAGTCCTGACGCCGCCACACCAACCGCGCGCTCGCCTCCCAGCGTCGACGGGAGACGGGTCGGCGTCTTCAGCTGCAGCACGCCCTCGCCGTGGCCGAGGAGGCCTGGAAGTTCCACCTCCTCGTCGTCCTCCTCCTCCTCCTCCTCCTCGCCCTCCTCGCCCTCCGCTGCCGCCAGCCTACGCCCTCCATTGCCGCACGACGAGAGCCGCCCCTCGCCGTCGATGAAGAGGCTGTGCAGATAGCCTGCCGCCGCCCTCGCCGGCGGGTTGGACTCGCACAGCAGCGCAGCGAAGCACAGCCACCGCACGGCGCAGGTCTCGTCCTCTGGCTGCGCCGGCAGCACGTAGCCGCGCTCTTGCGCCCACAAGCGGATGGCCTCCAGCGCAAGCGAAGCGTGGAAGGGCAGCGAGACGGCCGCGACGCGAGCGATGTCGATGGGGCATTCGAAGCTGGAGAGGAGGCGCACGAGGAGCTCCGTGGGGAGGTCGAGGAGGCGGTCGGGCGGCGGCGTGCTTGGCGAGGGAGCGGTGGTGGCCGCGGGGGCGGTGAGGCGGCGCGAGCGGCGCGAGCGGCGCGGCGGGGTGGACATCGCGAAAAAAGAAATCCCAGGTACTTACAAGAAAACTTCCAGAAGAATTTGATCGTACGAACGGGCACCAGGCGGTCAGCAAGGGTTCCATCGGTGTCACGTGTCGATGTCGATGAGGAGACTGGATGCCCTACCTCCGCAGGGTTCCGGCTCCTACCCAGATAGGGGGTCTGTCCCCACCGCCCACCCAACCCAACAACCCAACCCAAAAAGCACGATTCTGAAGTTGGGCCCGAAGCCATCGGGCTCACAGCGCAGCTCAGCCATCGGCCGTAAGAAGATCAGCCATCGCCGGAGGAGTTGCATGGGGCGCGAGATCACGCTGCCTTGCGCGCCCCCTCCCAGTCCCCCGGATCTGACGGCGCAGCATGTGGTTGGGGGTGAGGTATGGGTGCTCGAGCGCGCCGCCCGTCAGAGGGCTCGTCGACACAGTCTCCAAGATGGCGGCTCCCGCCCCCGGCCGTGCTCTGGCGTGCCTCTCTAGTCCCGCCTGCCACCCAGATACCGAGGGCGGCGCGCACTCTTCGACTTGGGCTATTATCTGGCCTCGGGAGGGCGGCGGCGGCAGTGTAGGGGGGGCGGCGAGCTCCCGGTGGCAAATGCTCGCCTCACAGTCCAAGATGGCGGCTCACACGCCCAACCATGCTCTGGTGCGTCGATTGGGTCGCGTCTCTGCTGCCCGTGTCTCTGTCTTATCGGCACGACGACAACAAGCTACCCCTAACACCCTAACCCTAACCCTAACCCTAACCCTAACCCTAACCCTAACCCTAACCCGAAGAACTCGGAGCATTCACCGAGAGCTCGCGTCAACGGACCGCTGTTCCTCCATTCCGACCCGAAGCGGTCCGTTCTTAGGAGCTGCACAACGGCTTGAACTCTCTGACCCTAACCCTAACCCTAACCCTAACCCTAACCCTAATCCTAACCCTCGGCTGTGGGTCAGTCAGGCTGTGCTGTATAAGGCGCGCGAGAGGCTGGGTGCTTTGCTACCTTGCTTGTGTCTCCCGTGGCCGGGACGGTTGGTTGGGTGGTGGGGGTGGGTCGGTCGGTGGGGGTGGGTTTCCTCGCCTCATCAGCCGGGCCGTGAGGTGGGTGGGGCTGGGGGTGGGTGGGTGGTTCCAAGCCTCAGCCGGGCCGTGAGGTGGGTGGGGTGGGTGGGTGGTTCCAAGCCTCAGCCGGGCCGTGAGGTGGGTGGGTGGGTGGCGTGGGTGGCTCAAGAAGCTCGTGCACGTGAACGGCGGCGTAGAGGCACGTGGTTCGAGAAAAAAACGCAACGCTGTATGTTGTTGGCGGCGCACAGTGTGGTGGGAGACCGGTGTGAACGGCTCAACACTGTCGTGCGATTCGACCCAGCCAAGAACGCGTGGGAGGACGTGGCACCGATTGCAACGGCGCGGGTTGCTCCCCTCGTTGCCTTGCTCTAGTCTAGTTTCGGGGAGGGGGGACGGTCGACGTGCAGAGGCCCGCCCCCATTGCTAAAAATCTCTCTCTCTCTCCCAATCCGCACCCGGACCGCAGCACGCCGCAGACGAGAGTCGAGCACCTGGGCGGTAGTGGTGTTTGTCCGGTGAGTGGTGGGTCAGAGTAGCTGGTAGTGATGGGTGAGAGTAGTGGGTGAGTGCTGGGGAAGTGCGCCAAGTGGTGGAGCTGTCGGGCACGCCGGGCGCCGACGTGGACGCCATCAAGCAGCTGCGGCGCGGCACCGTCCAGTTCCTTGCCGCCCGGTCGAGCCGGGCATGGCTTTGCCGGAGTGCTCGAGCTGCTGCGCCCCTTATTAAGAAAGAAAGAAAGAAAACAGACAAACCCAAACGAGGGATGCGGAAGGACGGCCCGCGATTTGTTTTGCCGCCGTGCGTGCACTCCTTGTGTTAGGTAGTGCCACAGCTGCGTTCGGGCCCGAGGGCGCACGCATGTCGCGCTTCCAAGTCCGCCAAGATGCGCCTGGGGAAGCCGAGATGAAGCGGATACAGGCGGAGTCCATAGCTCAGGGCGAAACGTTCATCGCACCCCCCATGAATCCTTTATGCGACGCGGCCGAGCACGGCGACCTCATGTCGCTCACCAAGCTAGTATCCACGGGCAGCGACGTGAACACCACCGGTGAGAACGGCAACTCGGCCCTCGCCTTTGCGTGCGCGAACGGCCACGCCGACTGCACCGCCTTCCTGGTCAGCCGCGGCGCGGACGTGGCCCAAGTGAGCGTGCACGGCTCGTCGCCGCTGCACGCGGCATGCTGGGCGGACAGCGCGCGCTGCGTGCACATCTTGCTCGAGGCCAAGGCGGACATCAACCTGCCGACGACGGTCGGCCTGACGCCGCTCCACGTCGCAGTGCAGTCGGACCGAGACGAGATCGTGGGGCCCTCCCTGGTCGAGGCTGGACATGTCCCGGACACGTCCACCACCCGTCCACGACCCGTCCCGTAGGTTGCGCTCCTGGTCGAGCGCGGCGTCGACCGGTCGGCGAAGACGCGCGACAAGAAGACGCCGCTCCAGATCGCGCTGAGCATGGGCCGTCCAAAGTGCGAAGAGGTCGCCGTGCCGAGGCGGAGAAAAGGGGCTCGAGGTGGCCCGAGATGACCCGAGGCGGGGCCCGAGGCAGGTGCTGCGCCGCGCTGATGCGGACGAGGCGGCGCAGCGCGCGCGGGAGGCCGAGGCGCGGCGCAAGGAAGCGGAGGAGAGGGCCAACGCGGCGGCGGAGGCGCTGCTGGCAGAGCTCGCTATAGAGGAGGCGGGCAAGACGACGGGTGGCCGCGGAGGCGGCGGCGGGGGGGGCGCGAGTGGTGGCGGCGGCGCGAGCGGCGGCGGCAGCGGCCGGCAGGCCAAGAAGCGGGCGGCTCAGAGGGCTAAGGCGGCAGAGGCGGAGAGGGCGGCGGAGCGGGCGGCGCTGGAGGCGTCGAGGGCGGAGGAGGAGGCGGCGGCGGCCGAGACGTCGGCGAGCGACGGGGAGGCGCGCGGCGACGAGAACTGCGGAGAGAAAGGAGCACCGGCGGCGGTGTCGAAGTTCATGATACCGGGAGATGCGGGGCGAGATGGGGAGAGATGGGGAGAGATGGGGAGAGATGGGGGAGAGATGTGACTGAGCACTGACAGGCGCCCGTCGACGAGGACTCGCTAGCGGCGAGCGCACTGCTCGCTAAGGGCGGGCGGGGCGGCGGGCGGCGCGGCCAGTTGTTGGCCAGCGGCCCGCTGCGCGGCGCGGCGCCCAAGCGTGCCGGCGCGGCGACGGCGCGCTGCCCGCATTGCGGTTCGCGCGCGAGGCCGACGCCTGCTGGCATGTGCCCGAGCTGCGCGCGAGAGGTGCGGCCGGCGGCGGCGGAGGCTGCTGCTGGGAATGGGGCCGCGAGATCGGGCGGAGATGCCGGGCGCGAGCGGGAGTGAAGGAATGTTGCTGTGTCTTTTGAACCAGGCGCCGCCCTTTCGACTCTTGCTGTCGCCCTCGCCGTGTGTTTGTCGAGCTTCCGCATGTAACGCGCCTCCTCCGTATTTCACACAAGCGGTGCTAAGAAAATTCTTTTTTGGATCATTTCGAAATTCTTTTTGAGCTAGACATGTTAATACCATGTTAAGGCACACACAACATGACGCCAAACACACGATTGCACGCACCGCACCGCACCCCGCCGCGCCCGCCCGCCTATTCATTTTAATTTTTGTGCACCTGTCGCGTGAATCGTGTCGTGCGACCGCCTTGGGTCGTAAAATTCTTTTTCACACCTTGTGGCTCCTCGACCTGTGTGGGCTCCTACCAATCGTGCCTGCTTCGATCTCAAATCGGATGTCGACCGTTTGGACTCGCTGGACCGTCGGGCCGCGGGCGTTGCTCGGTGCTCCTCACCTAGCCCCCGATCGAGAGGTGGAGGTGCCGGCAGCCGCCCGCGCTGCCTGGGAGGCGATGGGCGGCGGCGAGCTCGAGGAGAGCCTCCTGTCAAGCCAAGTCGTGCTGGTAGACGCGGCCTGGCTCATTGGCCTCTCTTCGAGCGGCGGCAAACTGCCTCCGCGGCAGGCCCTGCCGCCAGAGGCGGTGCTCTCGCCGAGCGAAGCGGTCGCGGCCTGCCGGTCGCGGCCTCCGGCTGGCTCGACTGCCTGCTGTGAGCAGGCCTCTCGGAACTCCTCGGAACCTGTCCTCTAGGTCTGGCTGGCCCGACTGCTTGCCTGTGGTGTGTGTCTCGCACGCCTGGCTCTCTGCAGAGCACCCCGACCCTCGCGGCAGCACGCTCGCCTCGCTCGCCGGCGCTCTCCAGCCGCTTGTGGAGCGGCGAGGCCGCCACGGCGTGCTGCTCGACTACTGCTCGATCCACCAGCGCTGCCGCGACGCAGCCGGCGCCGCCACCAGCGCATGCTTTGCGCCGGATCACGCAGCCGGCGTGGTCGGCCTGTACGCCTCCGAGGAGGCGCTGCGCAGGGCGGCGGAGCGAGCTGAGCTCGTGTGGCTCTCTCACCCGCACACGCAAGTCGCGCTGCTCGCGCCTCCGCCGCCGCCGTCCGCGTCGCGCCAGCAGCAGCTCCGGCAGCAGCAGGGGCAGCAGCAGCAGGGGCAGCAGGGGCAGGGGCAGCAGGGGCAGGGGCAGGGGCAGGGGCAGGGGCAGGGGCAGGGGCAGGGGCAGCAGGGGCAGCGTGGGCAGCTCTCTTCGGCCGCCTCTCTCGCGGTGGAGGAGGCGCTCGCCACCCTCGTCAAGGGGGGCACGCGCGTCCACTACCTATGCCAACCTGCCGGGACCGAGCCTCCTTGCGCCACAGAGACTGTTCTGCCAGAGGCGAGGTGCGGCAGGGTCCCCGCCGAGGCCCCTACCCCCCACAGTACCCGCACCCATCCCCTACCCCCACAGTATCTGAACCCAGGTGCGGCGGGAGCCCGGCCGAGGTGCCGCCTCGGCCCCCGCACTCCTCCTCCTCCTCGGCTCTCGCCGGCGCGTCGCCCACGTTCGGCCGCTCTCCGGCGTGCCGCACCCCTGGAGGAGATCTGGGGAGATATGGGGAGACATGGGGAGACATGGGGAGATATGGGGAGATATGGGGAGATCGTTCGGCCGCTCTCCGGCGTGCCGCACCCACCCCCCTCCTCTCGCCACGCCCTCCTCGAGACAAAAGGGCTCCTCCCCGCCTCTCCCGTCACACCTCGGGCTCACCCCGCGCCACCCCGCGCCATCGCTGTCCCGCCGCTCCTCTCCGCCTCGATCTCCCCATGTCTCCCCACATCTCCCCACATCTCCCCAGCTGTCCCGCCTCAGGCTCCTCTCCGCCGCCCTCCGCTCCAGCCAGCAGACCTCGCGCGCGCGCCACGAGGTGCGATCTCCCCATGTCTCCCCATATCTCCCCATATCTCCCCACACCTCTCGCGCGCGCCACGAGGAGCAGACCTCCCGACCGCACGCCTCTGCCAACCCCCCCCCCCCTCGGGGGACACCCCCCCCCCCCCCCCGGCCACCCCCCCACTCCCCCATCAGCAACCCCCTAGGAAGTGCACCTCCCGCCGGCCGACGGCTCTCCCGAAGGCGCTTCGCCGAAGGCTCTCCCCGCCGCCTGCTCGCAGGTCAAGAGCCTGCTGCCGCCGCCGCCTACCGCAGCGTGTACGGCGCGCGGCTGGCGGCGGTCGAGGAGCAGACATCACTCGCGCGGCTCGGCGGATCTCGGGGAATCTCGGCCGATCTCGGTGCGGGAGGAGCGGTTCGTAGGAGCAGACATACGCGCGGCTCGGCTGGGGCTGCGCAGAGGCGGCGGCTGTGGCGGCCGCCCTCCGCTCGATCTCCCCACATCTCCCCACACCTCCCCGCATCTCCCCAGGCGGCGGCTCTGGCGGCCGCCCTCCGCTCAGGCTGCATGCGAAACCTGCGCAGCGTCAGCTGCTTGGACAACGCAATCGGGAACGACGGGGCCGCCGCACTGCCTCTGTCTGCCCAGCCTGCTGCAGCGGCCCGCCGAGGGCTGTGGCAACTGTGGCTGGCGGAGGGGGGGGTCGCCTCCTCCGCCGCTGTCGCTGCTGTTGCGCCAGCCCTCGGCGGCGTCTGCACGACGATGCGGTGATTGAGGGGCTGGACCACGCGGTTGTTGAAGTCGTTGCCGTCCTGCCCAAAGAAGTGTCTAGGAAGTGTCACCACACGCCAGAGAAGTGTCTAGGAAGTGTCCTGGCTGCCAGAGAAGTGTCAGAGAGGTGTCAGAGAACTGCCAGAGAGGTGTCAGAGAGGTGTCCCGCCAGAGAAGTGGATCGTCGTCGGTCAATGTCACACGAGGGTGTGGTGGCCTCGAGGGGTGACGTCGAGTGAGGATGTACGTCGTGGGCGTGTCTGGTGTTTATTAGCTCCGAGTAGAGGGGGCGCTCCCGCCGCTGCTAGGGGAAACCCGGAGCGCGGAGCCAACCCTCGGAGACCCGTGTTTACTTTAAGGCCCTTGCCCTGCGAATGCGCACCCCCCCTAGCTAGGGGTCAGGGCTCTCTAGCCCGTAGCCCGATCCCGATCATCCGGCCCGCTGGGTGCGCTTCTTAGCTCCCCGGCCCTGGATGTGAGGCTGCCAACTGCACTCCAAGTGCTCCAAGTGCTCTGCAAGTGCTCCAAATTCTGCGCGGAGGATTATTCGATCGAATTCCTGCGGCCCACTGTGCGCCAAGAGCCGCCACAGGAAAAGAATTACGTAGGGCGCCGCACTATTCCAGAAGGATAATTTTTTGAAGGGCTGCCAGGCCGGCTTGCTGCGCAAATCTCGCGCTGCGCTAGGGTTGTTGTGCGAGTATATGCAATATGGGACAAAAGCGTCGAAAATGTCCGAAAAAAGCGTGTCTCGAGTTTGTGGCAGCCCCACAGCCTGCGCGCGCTGCCAGGAAGCACCGCTCGCGTGTCGGCGGCACTCCCTGGCACCCAGGGAGTGCCGCGAACCGACCAGACCGAATAGGCTCGACGCCGCGCTCGCTGTGGGGCTGCCACAAACTCGCCGCCGAACGTGCCACCGACGGCGTCCTGGCGGAGGTGGTGGAGTTTGAGAACTGAGGCTGCGGAGGTGACGCCTGAGGTACCGGCCCGTGCACAGCGACTCAGCCGGCGACCGCCACGGGCTCAGACGAGACTTGTCGACGCGTTCCGGCTCAGCTTCACCGTGGTCCTCGGGCGTCTGTCGACGTCAGGACCACCCATACAGTTCGCGGGTTTGAGGTCGCAAGAGCCAAGATGGTGGCGTTTGGACATCCCAACCATCACACAAGACAGCCTGTAGGTGATGGCGGGACGGCGCAGTGTTTGTGGCACTCGGCAGTAGGCACCCGCGGCACGGCCCCGCTGTCGGCTCTCGCGGGCTGCGGAACCGGCCCCCGAAGGGGACGGTCCGGGCGAGTGTGGCGAGCTCCTGCGCTAGTATGGGCACCCTCTATCACAACACTACTGATCCTGGTCATTAGAGCTGCCAGAGATAGCGTCAGGAGCCGGTAGGAGTCAAAACCCCTCATATTTGAGACATCGTGTCCCATATACTCGCACAACAACCCGCTAGGCTCAGAGCGAGTTCGCGCTGCGCTAGGCTCAGACAGCGTGCGTGCGCGGGCCGCCGGGGTGAGGACCACCCCACCTCCTTCCACGGGCTCGGCAGCTTGTCGCTTGTCGGGCTCTACCTCAGCCCTCAAACACAAGCTGGGGCCGGTCCCGTAGGCCGTCCGTAGCCGAGAGAGCCCCCGCGTCCCGATGAATTCGACGGGCGCCTCGAGACGGGCGCGGGGTCGGCCGTCGGGGGGTGGGAGCGCAGCCCGCAGGCGCACGCGCCGCATTCCCAGCCCCTTTTGCTTTTCCAAAAAGGTCCCTTGGTTTGAGGGCAGATTTTGATTAGTAGAACGGTCCCTTGTGTCGCTGGTGCGCTTGGTCCTTCTTTGAAGCTATTTACAATGACCACCTCACGCTGGATGGAAGGACCGAATCGATGCGAGCGCGTAAACTCGATGCCGGGGATGTCGAAAGCCAGCTCTCGGCAAGGGAGGCCGTGAAGAGGTCGCGGCTCGCACTCCCCCGCCCGCCTCCTCCGCTGAAGCACCTCCACGAAGGCGCGCCGCCGCTCTGCCCTCGCTGCCGGCGCTGCAGGCGGCACTAGGAAAGATGAGCCGAGGTCTGCCGCGATCTGCCGAGATCTGCCCTCGCTGCCGGCGCTGCAGGCGCTCGACTTGCGACGGAACGCCGTCGGCGACGCAGGGGCCAGCGCCCTCGCTGCGGCTTTGCCAGCGGCCAGAGAGTTGAGGGGCTTGCCCCTTCCCCCCCCCCCCCCCCTCCGGCACCCCACCCCCCCCACCCCCCCCCGCCTCTCCTCTGAGCAGGCAGCTCTTTCTCGGGGGCAACGCGGTGGCCGACGCCGGGGCAGCCGCCCTCGCCGCGGCGCTTCCTCGCTGCTCGACCGCACTCAAGGAGCTCCCCCGAGATCCCCCGAGATCCCCCGAGATCCCCCGAGATCTGGCTGCTCGACTGCGCCCGTGGAGACATCCCGCCCCACACCTCCACACACCTCGCAGGCCCTGCTCTCGCACCCGCCGGCGTGCCGGCTCACACACCTCGGGTGATCTCGGGTGATCTCGGGTGATCTCGGGCAGGAGATCGACCTCCTCGGCGTCTGTCCGGCGGCGCGCCGGCGTGGCGTGGGTGTTGGGCCGGCGGCCGAGGCGGCTCTGCGCGCAGCCTGCAACGCGCGCCGGGTGCGTGTCTACCTCCGCCACGTCGACGTCACGCGCTGCTCGTACGAGGAGCCGCCGCCCGCCGTTCCGCGCAAGGCGAGGCCGGTGATGACGGTGCCGTCCTTCTTCCGAAGAGGGCAGAACGTCCGCACCTAGCGGGTCTTCGTTGTGTTGGAGCCTTCCTCGAAGTGTATTAAAGTAGTGACACTACACACAGGTCACAGCAGTCAGCAGACAGCACACTCTCTCTCTCTGTAAGATCGCACGGGCGGGGACCCCTGTTCCTTTTTACCCCATCTCACAGAGTACGGGGGAAGGACCGTGAGTTGACGGAAATCGGAGGACGCGACCCACTTCGCCACAGACGGTCCCGCGCCTCGCCGCTATGACGGCCACACGACCGCAGCTCGTGTGCGTGTGGCCGTCTTTGTCCGGAGTGAATACTCCAACGCGCTCGTCGGTGACGGTGTCCTCCAACCTGTGCCGCGCTCGGCGAACCTCGACAGCGCCTTCGGTGGCATGCAGCTCTTTGCGCCTGAAGCCTGGAGTGAAGCTCCTCTGCTGCTCACACACTCTGCACAGATGACACAGCCCACTGTGCGGCTGCCACAGCTGTGACAGCGATGGGCTCGCCCTCACTGGCCCTCAGTCACTTGTGCTGCGGCTTGTGTGAGCGACACTGCGCGGCGACTGCCGGCACACTGTGACGAGACCATGGGTGTGAGGTAAAACCATGCTACCAGCGCTTGGTCACATCGGCCCCGAGGTCAGATCCTTCTACTCTGTTGATGACAACACTTGTCTACTCGCTGGAGCCGAGCAGGAGGGCTTGGCGCACAACCCCTGTTCAACTCAGGGTCCTTCCCCTTTAGAGCGATGACCGATGTCCGTTGTTATTTATTTACTCCCGCCTCTCGGGCCACATCTCGCGATGTGACGTACACAGTGCCACCGCCGCCGCCGCCGATCCGGACGGCCGCCCCGCCCCCTGTTTTCCTGAAAGGGGTCCCACACCCCACAAAAAAGGGGCAGACGTCTCGGCCGTTATATAGCGCCCCCGGAGGGGATATGTAGCGCGCCGACCGATATGTACCGCCCCGGACCGATACATAACACCGGACGATATTTAGCGGGGTTCGCGCTACATACCGGGACCGCTACATACCGCGCTCAGACGCGATATATCGGAGGGGCCACTTTCCTGACGACAGAGTCACAGTGGAGCCGATCACCCGTTCGAGGTTCGAGCCGTGGAGCGTTGTTATTTATTTATTTACTCCACCCGCCTCTCGGGCCACATGCACATCTCGATGTGACGTACACACAGTGACACATCAGCTATCATGCCGCGTCAGCTCGACCCGCCCGCTCCTCCTCCTCAAATTCCGGCGCTGCAAACATGGCGTCGAGCAGACCGGAGACGTCGCGCTCCACCACACCGCCGCCCAGAGCCGCCGCCGCCTCCGCCGCCGCCTCCTCGGCCGACACCAACTCCTCCGCCCCCTCCTCCGCCCCCTCCTCTACCGCTCCCTCCGCCTTAAAGATGCTGTCAATGATGAGCTGCTCTCGCCGCTGCCGCTCCTCCTCCGCCTGCGCCTCGCCGCTCGCGCGGCGGCGCTCCTCCCGCACCGCCTTGCGATCGAGGTAGACCTAACGAGTCCAGCTAGGGTGCATCGATGGACCCCTCCCCCAGTCCTCCTCGCGCGCCGAAGCTCGACGGACCGGGTTCTCGCCAACCCCGAACATGGGGCAATCGGCGCACCCGCGGCCGGGGCAGTTTGTGCAGCGCATTGCCCCAGAGCTGAAGGACTTGGCCTGCGAGGGCGCGAGGGCGGTTCGCAAGGTGAGCGCCATCACGGATCACTGTGGTGGGGCAAGCCATTCAAAGTGCAAGGCCCGGTTCACGCGAGCGGGCAACGCCTGCGTCGGCGGCACGGCGGCGGTGCCCTCCTGCTGGCTGCGCAGCCGCTGCGCGTTGTTGATCTGCTGCCCCTCCCTCTCCTTCTCGAGGATGACCTATGGGCAATCGCGGGTAAATCCCGGGAAACCTCGGGCAGTCTCGGGCAATCCCGCTCGACAGGGACGTGTCCAGGAAGCGTCTCTCCCTCCCCTAGCTGTTGTCTCCCTCGCCTAGCTGTTGCAACCAGGCCCTCGTGCGACGGATGCAAGACACGAAATGTCCAGGGAAGGTCTAGGAAAGGTCTAGGAAGTGACCAGGTCCTCGTGCGACACGTAGTGGATGCAAGACACGGGGCAAGAGTCGATCGCCTGCGAGATGACCCGAGATGACCCGAGATGACCCGAGATGACCCGAGATGACCCGAGATGACCAAGACCCGAGGGAAATGTCAAACGGAGGGCCTCGGCTCCCTCTTGCACGAGCTGTGCCGGAGATTTCTAGGAGTGTCGAGGGGATGTAAGAGATGTTGCACAGGAGATGTCTAGGAATGTGAGATGTCTAGGACATGTCTAGGAAAGATCACCTCTTGCACCAGCTCGTCCGAGTCGCCTGCCTGGTCAAAGACGCGCGCGCGGCCGTGATCCTCCTCCATGAAGAAGGTGCCTCGCGCCGTGGTTGCGCAGTAGGTGCAGCCGATGCAAGAGTGCTCGTCGACGTACGTGAAGCGCGCCTGGAGCGGCTCTCCATCTTCGTCGAGCTCGAGGTGAAGGTGGGACGCCTCGGCCGTGTTGGCCGTCGGCGTCTCACGCGACGAGTCCCACAGCGCGTCGAGGAGACCCTCACGGTCGGAGGAGCTCATGCGGAGTGCAGCGCCACTCTGCCGGTGCGGGAGCAGGCTGCTCGACCAGGCTATCGCCGCGACAGATGCCATCCGTGGCGTGAATCCTATAGGATTCTCGCCCGCTCTGCTGAGGGGAGGGCGGCTCGACTGGGCCGGTCGCTCGACCCGATTCTACTCTACTCTCAGTCTTACCATTCATGGACGACGGGGCACACGCACTCGCGGAACACAGGGCATTACACACGAGGCGTTGTGTGCGTTCTCAGGGATGGACATCTCGCTGCAGGCACTCGCGGGGCCGTGAGTGGGGGTCCCGACTGCTGCCCCTCTGACTATACTTTTGTCTGTGGTGATGTGTGTGTGTGTGTGTGTGGAGATAAAACTTCTGATTCCATGCATGACCTAGTAGTGTCCCCAGCTATGGGCGTGTCCACGTTGGAGCCACCGACCTGTTGTCTCACCCTGGCCCCCAAGATCGTTTTGGTCGTCACATTGTGATCCCCGACGTCGTCAAATGTCGCCCGCCTGTCCTTCCCCCCGTTCTCGTCTGGTAATCTCATCTTATTATCCCATCGATGCTTGAGGCTGGCTACTGCCACTTCGCTCCACAACCGTCCCGCCACCCCTGCCGTGTGCGACCCCGGCCTCACTGTCTTTCGATATTGCTCGCACACCCACTCGTGCGCGCTCTTACACATGTGTCCGTACGTCCGTCGGTCCACTATCTCCCTCTTCTCTGCGTTCTCTGCCGCTGTGCTGTGAGAGAGGCGCAGGAGAATTCTTTTTCTCGCGATGTCCACCCCGCCGCGGCGCCGCTCGCGCCGCCTCGCCTCCGCCGCCACCGCCGCTCCCTCGCCAGACACACAGCGGCCCACCCGCCTGCTCGACCTCCCCACGGACCTCCTCGTGCGCGTCGTCTCTCGCTGCGACCCCGCCGACATCGCTCGCGCCGCGGCCGTCTCACTCCTCTTCCACGCCTCGCTTGCGGTGGAGGGCATCCGCTTGCGGGCGCAAGAGCGCGGCTACGAGCTGCCGGCGCAGCCAGAGGGCGAGGGCTGCGCCGTGCGGTGGCTGTGCTTGTCTGCGCTGCTGTGCGAGTCCAACCCGCCGGCGAGGGCGGCGGCTGGCGGGTATCACAGCGTCTTCATCGACGGCGAGGGGCGGCTCTCGTCGTGCGGCTCAGCGCCGTCCTACTCTCCAGCCCTGCTCGGCCACGGCGAGGGCGTGACGCGGCTCAACACGCCGACCCGCCTCCCTTCTCCGCTGGGCGGCGAACGCGCCGTGAGCGTGTCGGCTGGAGGACACCACAGCCTCGCCCTCACCGCCGGCGGTGCTGTTTGGAGCTGGGGCGGTGGAGAACACGGCCAGTTGGGCCACGGCGACGAGGAGGAGCAGTGGCAGCCGAAGAAGGTCGAGGCTTTTGATGGCCAGCGCGTCCTCGCTGTGGTGGCAGGAAGCGCACAAAGCCTCGCCCTCATCGCTGACGGCAGTGTCTGGAGCTGGGGCTGGGGCAACTCTGGCCGGTTGGGCCACGGCGACCAGCAGGACCAGCCGCAGCCAAAGAAGGTCGAGGCCTTCGCTGGTCAGCGCGTCGTCGCTGTCTCGGCTGGAGAGGCTCACAACCTTGCCGTCACCGCCGACGGCGCCGTGTGGAGCTGGGGCCGTGGAGCCTATGGCCGGCTGGGCCACGGCGACCAGCAGAACCAGCTGCTGCCGAAGAAGGTCGAGGCCTTGGCTGGCCAGCGCGTCGTGAGCGTGTCGGCTGGACAGCACCACAGCCTCGCCCTCACCGTCGACGGCACCGCCTGGAGCTGGGGCGATGGAGACTACGGCAAGCTGGGCCACGGCGACGAGCAGCGCCAGTGGCAGCCAAAGAAGGTCGACGCATTTGCTGGCCGGTGCGTCGTCGCTGTGTCGGCGGGATACGGCCACAGCGTCGCCATTACCGGTGACGGTGCTGTCTGGAGCTGGGGCAATGGCGAATATGGCAGGTTGGGCCACGGCGACCAGCAGCACGAGTGGCAGCCCGAGAAGATCGAGGCCTTTGCTGATCAGCGCGTACGACACGTCGCTGCGTCGGCGGGAGGCTCCCACAGCATCGCCATCACGGCCGACAGCGCGGCCTTTACCTGGGGCGAGGGCGAAGATGCTTGCCTAGGCCACGGAGAGGACCTGTCCAACCAGCTGCTGCCGAAGAAGATCGAGACGTGGGCACCGGGGCAGTGATAGAAGGACGAAAGGGTGCAAGCTCTGTATCCGTGTCGCCCATGTGCCTATCGCCACCTGCGAACGTAACCCGAAAGTGGTGAATCTCGAACGGTGGAGATTTATGATTGCGCACGTCCAGCCCATAGTGGTGTCGAGTCTTTGGATCGCGTTGCAGAAGCCGACGAGTTCACAAAGGCACACCGGAGCCGCTTTCCTGAACGCCGCGGTATTTTCCCTCGTGCTGCGAAAAGAAAGAAAGAAAGAAAACAGACAACCCAAGGGAGGGATGGGAGAACGGCACGCCGCCACCACACAGGGATTTTAAGGAGAGGAGTGTGATGCGCTAGCCGTCGCCTACCCTAGGGAGTCTGCCTCTTCCTATCTCTCTTCGCAGTCTCTCTCCGATTCTCGCTTCAACCTTCGTGCCACCTCGCGGTGCCGCGAGAGAGTTGGAGCACTTGGAGTGCAGTCGGCAACCTCACATCCAGGGCCGGTGAGCTGAGAAGCGCATCCAGCGGGCCGGATGATCGGTATCGGGTTACGGGCTAGAGAGCCCTAGCCCCGGGGGTGCGCGTTCGCAGGGCAAGGGCCTTAAGTTGTTTTCGATCTTTCTTCGCGATGTCCACCCCGCCGCGGCGCCGCTCGCGCCGCCTCGCCTCCGCCGCCACCGCCGCTCCCTCACCAGACACGCCGCCGCCCACCCGCCTGCTCGACCTCCCCACGGACCTCCTCGTGCGCGTCATCTCTCGCTGCGGCCCCGCCGACATCGCTCGCGCCGCGGCCGTCTCACTCCTCTTCCACGCCTCGCTTGCGGTGGAGGGCATCCGCTTGTGGGCGCAAGAGCGCGGCTTCGAGCTGCCGGCGCAGCCAGAGGGCGAGGGCTGCGCCGTGCGGTGGCTGTGCTTGTCTGCGCTGCTGTGCGAGTCCAACCCGCCGGCGAGGGCGGCGGCAGGCGAACTTCACAGCGTCTTCATCGACGGCGAGGGGCGGCTCTCCTCGTGCGGCTCTGCGCCATCCTTCTGTCCGAGCCTGCTCGGGCACGGCGAGGGCGTGACGCAGCTCAACACACCGACACGCCTCCCTTCCCCGCTGGGCGGCGAGCGCGTCGTGAGCGTGTCGGCTGGAGATGCGCACAGCCTCGCCCTCACCGCCGGCGGCGCCGTCTGGAGCTGGGGCGATGGACACCTTGGGCGGTTGGGCCACGGCGACCGGCAGGCTCAGCTGGAGCCGAAGAAGATCGAGGCCTTGGCTGGCCAGCACGTCGTCGCTGTGCTGGCAGGAGGCGAACACAGCCTCGCCCTCACCGCTGACGGCAGCGTCTGGAGCTGGGGCCATGGAGGCTTTGGCCAGTTGGGCCACGGCGACCAGCAGATCCAGCCGCAGCCAAAGAAGATCGAGGCCTTTGCTGGTCAGCGCGTCGTCGCTGTGTCGGCTGGAGCATTCCACAGCCTCGCCCTCACCGCCGACGGCGGTGTCTGGAGCTGGGGCGGTGGCGTCGACGGCCGGTTGGGCCACGGCGACCAGCAGAACCAGTGGCAGCCAAAGAAGGTCGAGGCCTTCGCTGGGCGGCGCGTCGTCGCTGTGTCGGCTGGATATAGCTACAGCTTCGCCCTCGCCGCCGACGGCGCCGTTTGGAGTTGGGGCTATGGAACCTTTGGGCGGTTGGGCCACGGCGACGCGCAAGGCCGGCTGCTGCCGAAGAAGATCGAGGCCTTTGCTGACCAGCGCGTCGTCGCTGTGTCGGCTGGAGATGCGCACAGCCTTGCCCTCACCGCCGACGGCGAGGTCTGGAGCTGGGGCTATGGAGGCTTTGGCCAGCTGGGCCACGGCGACCAGCAGAACCAGCTGCTGCCGAAGAAGGTGGAGGCCTTGGCTGGGCGGCGCGTCGTCGCTACGTCGGCGGGATGCGACCACATCCTCGCCCTCACCGCCGACGGCGCCGTCTTCACCTGGGGCGAGGGCGGCCACGGCCGCCTAGGCCACGGCGACGAGCAGCGGCAGCAGCTGCCCAAGAAGATCGAGGTGTGGGCGCAAGGGCTGTCTGCTTGAGTAGAAAGAAAGAAAACAGACAGGCCAGCGAGGGATGGGGGAGGAGGACAGGGTCCCCATTGAGTGCGTGATTCGAATTCTTTTTCTGCTCAAACAAAATGGCGGACTCAGTGGCCGCCATCACGGGCCTCGACTCCGAGGAGGACGAACTAGTGGAAATCCCGCGGTTGAGCGTTGTCGCTCAGCTGTAACGATGCACCCGAAGGGGACCCCAGCGCCAGCAGCAGCCGTGGAGGTACAAGTGTTCGAAGAGAGAGTGGACCTGAGCAACGACACGACTGGGTGGCAAATGATCGCAGTGGGCGTCAGAAGACTCGTCCTTGCGCGTGGCATCGTTGAGTGTGGAAAAAGAACTTCCTCGGTTGAGGCTCTCTCGCGTCCTCGGCACTCGGACTGGAGCCGGGCGGCGATTGTTGGCGGGCGAGCAAGCGAGAGGCAGTCTTCCATGTGCGCGCGATCGAAGCGATTCCAGGGTCGTCCGCGGCGCGTTCCCGGCGGCCCGACGGTGGCCGGCGCTTGCGCGCCAGCCCCGTCCGCCGCCGGCTCCGCGGCCGCGGTCCCTGTCATAGCTACGCGCACCATGGGGCGACGTGCCGAGTGCAAGTGACGGGAAGGAGCCCATCGTTGCCTGAGTTTCAAGAAAGAACAAAAGGCACTCTCTCACATGACAAGCGATCCCACGACAGGGATTGTGGGGACTACATGATCCGTACGTGAAGGGTGGAGGGGCCCGTCCGCGGAGCTAGGCGGTACGGGCGCCCTGCGGCTGAGCGATGGAGAAATCGCCGAATGAGCGTGAGCGGCCTACAGTAGCTGTTGAGCGCTATCAGGGCCCTGTTTCGACACCATATCGGACGCTCCTTTCTTCCCGCGTCGACACACCATATCGGACGGGCCCCTCCACCCTTCATGTACGGATCATGCCTGTCGCGTGTGTGACTGTGATCTGTGTTACCGTCTTACACTGGAGTGGGTATACGCATTCCTGACGTTTGAGGAGCGTTTGCTCTCGTCGGGGTTCGTGCACTCCATCACCGCAGTTCGCACGGGCTCAGGGCTGACAGCTCGGCGGTGACATTGCAGATGGCCTCGACGAGCTGAGACGGCAAGTGTTCTTGCAGGTCCGACTTCAGCCGCAGTGACTCCTGGCCCGACAAATCACTCGATGCCTCCCCTGTCTCCCCACTGTCCTCCTGATCCCACTCCTTACTAAATTCCTCGCTAGATTCCTCATCAGACCTCTCACTACACTCGCCATCCGACATATGTTCGTCTGGCTGCTCGGTGCCACTAGGGCTGGTCTGCGGCAAGGGCGATTCGGATGGCTGCGTAGATGAGGCCGCCTGTGTGGGGTGTGTGCGTGTGTGGGGCGCAGCAGTCGGCGGGATGGGCGCGATCGCGGCGCTCGAGGACCAGCTCGAGTTCTTGCGCGGGTCCCGCGTCGGCGGGCTGCTTGACAAGGTCAAGGCGCTGCAGTGTTCGATCGGGCTAGAAAACGTCTATGTGTTGGGGCTTGCGCGTGTCCGCCCATCGTCCGCTCCCTCTGTCGCCTTTGAATAGCCCGCCCCACCCTCGATTTCGCGTTCTTACACACTTAGCTCTAGCTCTCTTACGACTCACTTTTTACCATGTGTGGGTGCGCGGCGCGTGCGCACCTCCGCACGGCAGGAGCCCAAGCGCGTGGCGTTCTTGTCGATGCTGCATATGAGGATACGCGCACGCTCAATGACAATAAAGTTTGTTCCGAGTGATTTGGTGAACACTTTGCGTGTCGCTGAAGCCTCATCACGCGTGCCGTCGCGCACCATCGTGAGATGGGTTTCCGATGGCAAAGCATTGGAAACGCGCTCGCCACCAAAACCGATGGCCACCGTTGGCGCTGTTTGACCAGGCAGAGACGCCGGAACCTCGACTGCTGTCGGCGGCAGCGAGGCCTGCTCGGGTGTCGTCAGAGGAGAGCGCGAGCCGCGAGTGGGACGGGGGCGAGCTCGTATCGAGTTGAAGGGGTTGCTGCTGCCCCGCAGGCTGCAAGCCACGTCCGCCGGTGATTCGCAGACCCGACCTGTACGCAAAATAGCGGGCATGCAGCACTGGCGTGACCCGCCCGGGCGACTGGAGCAGCCGTGTCCGCCGCACAGCCCGCAAGTAGCGTGGCAGCAGACCTGATGGGTCGGGTGCACGACGCCGGCCGAGCAGTCGACGAATCGACGAGAGGAGGCTGTGTGCTCCACGGGCCTGATGGAGAGGTTGAGACGGTGGTGGATGACCAGGCGGTGCGCCTCGGCCGACGGCGAGAAGGACGAAACCATGTCGGGCGTGGGTCGAGGCTGTGGAGCTCGGTACGTGCGAGTTCGCGCGAGTTGGCGCCCCGGGGGCTCGGGTTGGGGCCCTCAATACGTGTATGTCACGCGCAAGTTTTAAAAAATTTTCGGAGAGCCGGCGTTTTTCTTCTTTCTGGCGGCATGAGCAGCCCCGCCCTGCTGCCCGAGCTGGCGGTGGGCGACCTGGCCGCGCTGCGCGCCTCCCTCTCCGGGTGGGGGACGCGCGACTCGAGACTCGTAAGCAGGACACGCTGCTCACCTGGGCCGCTCGGCACGGGCAAGCCGAGGCGGTGCGGCTGCTGCTCGAAGCTGGAGCGAGCGTGGGGGCGACGAATGGCGGCGGCCGCTCTGCGCTGCTCATCGTCTGCTCGACGGGCGACCCCGAGTGCGCCCGGCTGCTCCTCGAGGCCAGCGCGGCGGTCAACCAAGCCGAGGAGGACGGCGCCACTCCGCTGCTCGTTGCGTGCCACTTAGGCCACCTCGAGATCGCCAAGCTGCTGCGCGACGCGGGCGCAGCGATCAACCAGGCCAACAAGAACAGCTCCACGCCGCTGTACATGGCGTGCGACATGGGCCGCGTCGAGTGCGCCCGGCTGCTCCTCGAGGCTGGCGCGGCGGTCGACCAAGCTAACACTGACGGCATTACGCCGCTGAGCGTTGCGTGCGAGGCTGGCGAGGTCGACTGCGTTCGGCTGATGATTGCCGCCGGCGCCGCGGTGAACCAAGCAGACTCAGAAGGCCGCACGCCGCTGCTCGTTGCGTGCTCGGAAGGCCACCTCGACGTCGCCCGGCTGCTCCTCGAGGCTGGCGCGGCGGTCGGCCAAGCCAACACCAGAGGCGTCACGCCGCTGTCCATCGCGTGCAGCTTTGGCCACCTCGAGGTCGCCAAGCTCCTCTCCTCCTACGGCGCCTCCCGCGCCGCAGTGCCGCCCTTCGGCAGCACGCCCGAGGTGGCCGCAAACCGCCGCGGCCACGCCGACCTCGCCGCCTGGCTGGTCGCCAGCCGCGGCTGGACGCCGCTCGCGCACCTTGAGACCCTCACCGCCGCCCGCGCTCTCTCCCTGCTGCGCAGCGGCGCAAGCCTGCACGAGGGCGAGCCGACGCCGCTGCAGCGCGCCGCGGGCGGCGAGGGCGAGGCGGCGGCGCTGATCCGGCGGGCGGCGGCGCCGTGGTCGCCGGCAAGCCACTCGCTCTTCCCCGCGGCGGCGCGCGAGTACGCGGTAACGGTCATGCGCATCGGCCACCAGATCGCGCTCTCTCCGCCCGACGGCGCCGAGGCGCGCCCGGACTGGAGCGCGCTGTCCGACGTGTGGCGCGAGCACGTGCTGCCGCACGCGGTGGCGCGCTGAGGCCGAGTGAGGACGCGAGTGCCACGCGGCGGCGCTGATCCGGCGGGCGGCGGGCGGCGGAGGCGGCGGAGGCGGAGGGGCAGGCAGCGTCGGAGCGGAGGCGCTGGCCGCGCTGCAGCGCCTCGTGAGCGCGGACAGCGCCGCGGCGTTGCGCGTATCGCGATCGACGACGCCACGCCACACGCGGGCGCGATCGACGCCTTGGACGAGGAGCTGTCGGCGCTCGGCGCTTCGCCTCGCAGCGCTTGAGGTTGCCGAGGCGCCGGCGGCCGCTGCTGAGACGGCGGCAACGGCAGTGGGCGAGGTTGAACCACTCATGTGCGTCGTGTGCATGATCGAGCCGATCACGCACGTCGTGGGTCCCGTGCGGGCACCACTGCGTTTGCGAGGATTGCTCCAGTCGTCTCAGAGAGGCACAAATGCCATGTCCGCTGTCCAAGGAGCCGTTCACGATCGCCATGCGCGCGTGTACGCAGCAGGTGTCGAGCGTGATTCCCGGGTGGTTTCTTTTGACTTTTCAGTGCTGCGCCGCCCCGCTTCTTTTCGCGTAGGTAGCCATTTCCGATTTCTCATACCCCAAGCGCCAGGGCCAGTCGCACCCGGCACCCGCGCCCATCTCGCGGACGGTGTTTGTGACGCACTTGGAGCACTTGGAGTGCAGTTGGCAGCCTCACATCCAGGGCCGGGGTGCGGGGAGCTAAGGAGCGCACCCAGGCGGGCCGGATGATCGGGATCGGGTTGCGGGCAAGAGAGCCCTAGCCCCGGGGGTGCGCGTTCGCAGGGCAAGGGCCGTAAAGTAAACACGGGTCTCCATACATCGAGATCTCTGCGGGACACCAGTAGATTTGTTGAGTGGAGATCGTAGATGCCGATCAGAGATCTTCCACACACAGCATCTCTCACAAAACTCAGAGATCTTTAACTGAAGATAGAGATCTTGAGCTGCCGCCATCGGCACCTCGAGATCTCAGGCCCCCCCATTCACCGAGCGAGCCCGTCTCCAAATCCCAGATCGATGTTTCCAGTCGCGATGTGGAACGACGCTCGACGGCTTGGTGTGATAGCAGGGAATGACCGGCCCTTGGTGACCATATCCGCGAAAGTCTTGATAGTTGACGAGTCCCTCCTTCTCTGGCAGAGCCTCTTCTTCATAATAGCAGACGGCGGTACGGCTCTACGTACCGTCCCCTATCTCGCGAATGCCTTCTGGTTGCCCGGAGGGTTGGCCGGTAAAATGGAACATGCTCCTGCCTCCTCGTTCGTCTTTGGAGCCGACGCCCCGCCGATAAGCGATTGGTCTCTTTCGGCTTCGGTGCGAGCTCAAAATGCCGCGTGACCTGGGTGTGAGCTGTGACCCTGTGGCTAGTGCCAATTCACACTCTGACACGCTAATCTTGAAAACGTCCAACGGAGCTCCGTGTTGCTCCCAGCGCCCTCCCCCGCGCTCCCTGCGGCCATGGCCGATGATGCTAGTATGAGAGGTCATCTGGCTACCGCGAGAGCGACCCAACTCGTCGACATCGTCCGATGATGGTGCCGCAAAGTCAGCCTTCGGAGGCTATCGTGGGGTCGAGCCGGCAGTAGCCGTGACATGTGGTTCCACCACCCCTCGTAGGCTTTGCCTCTGACCGCCACCGTTCCCAGGCTACCTAATGGGATGGAAAGGAAGGCTCGGCGAGCATATAGAAGCGTGCTCGACCTCGTCGTGGCAGCCTGCATGGCAGCGCTGGCGGGCGCGATGAGCGTCGTGCCACCTGACCCGAGACGGGTCGCAGGCGTCGTACCGAGCGCGTCGAGACCGTGTCCTGATGTGATCTGCACGGGCTGAGTCACGTCGGCGTCAAAGGAGCGACGTGCGACCTGTCAGAGCTTGATCACCGATCTCGGCGGTGTCGAGTCGTCTCCGGCGCGCGACAAAGGTACATCCCCAGGACGCGCAGAGGCAGCTGCGACCCCGCTGAGTGAACGGCGTCACACCGCGCCACCTGCTGTGTGACGCCGTCTACTCGGCGGGGTCGCAGCTGCCTCTGGAAGGCACCGACATGTACCTTTTTGCGCAAATGGTCACATCCAAGGTGGCAAACCCCGGAAAGTGCGGCAAAAATAAGCGCCTGCAAGTGTAGGCGCGCATCTTAGCCAAGGCTCGCGCCCACACGTGTAGGTGCTTGTGTCAGATACGCGCCCACACGTGCAGGTGCGAGCCCTAGCTAACATGAGCGCCTCCACGTGCAGATGCGCATTTGGCGAGCTCGAATATAAGCGTCTACTCGTGCAGGCGCTCGTTTTAGCTAAGAAACGCGCCTACACGTGTGGCCGCGCGTATAACTAGATTGTCTCCTCGACCCCCCCCCCCCCTCCCGGGCAAGTCATGCACTGAGCAACTGTCAACCCAAAAAGGACTGCACACGTGTAGGCCGCCCAGACCCCTACCTGACCTCCCACCTCAGCCTTCCACTCGAATACAACCTCTGCGGCCCTCTCCAGCTCTCCTGAGACCTAAGGTGTTAGAAAATGTATCGATCACACACCAAGTGCGTATATCCCCAAGCCAA
>NW_005194951.1:253288-303768 GCF_000372725.1 Emiliania huxleyi CCMP1516
GAACAGGACCACCCACTGCAACTCGACGAGACACATTAGACCCTTAGCACCAGACACCGGCCCCAGCACGAGGCCGGGGGAGGCACCTCGATGTCTGGGTCGACGAAATCGGCGATGTTCTTGCCGTCCATGATCTCCGGAATCATGTCATCCGCCCACTCTGGCCGCTTGAGCTCCCACTGCCGCTGCAGCGGCAGCGAGTACACGCCCGCGCCGCCCCCAGCCTCCTCGAGGTCGCGCTGAAGCGTCCGCGCCGGCGCCGGCGCCTCGAAATCAGGCAAATCCGTGCTCGACCCCGCCGCGCCGCCGGCTGGCGCCGCCGCGCCAACCGCCGCGCCGGCCGCCGCGCCGGCCGCCTTGCCCGCCGCGCGTGCCGCGAGGACGGAGGCGGGGACGAAGGTCTGCCGCCGCGCTGGCGCTCCGTCGGCAGAGGGAGGCGGCTCGGCGACTCGGATCCGGCCGATGACGGACTCGACACGCGACGACTGGAGCTTGGCCTCGACGCGCTGGGCAAGGAGCAGGTCGCACGCGGTCTGCTTGACTTGCTGCACGCCTTGCTCGGTGAAGGTGGACATGAAGACCACGTGCGCGCCTGTTCACTGGCAGAGGTGTGAAGAGACGCTGTTCACAGCGGTGAAGGTGGACATGAAGACCACGTGCGCGCCTGTTCACTGGCAGAGGTGTGAAGAGACGCTGTTCACAGCGGTGAAGGTGGACATGAAGACCACGTGCGCGCCCGCGTCGCGCATCGTCTGCAGCAGCGCCTCCTCTGGCGGGGTGAGGTCGGAGGGGTCTCGCGCGTCCGTCTTGTTGACGGCGACGACGAGGGGCTTGCCTATCAATTCGCTATTGCCCAACTGTTAAATGAACTCTTCATTGACGCCCGTGCGACGAGGAGGGGCTTTCTTGCAAAGAGCGGCTTGATCTGGTCGAAGAGGGCGACCTGCTCGGCGATCGAGTGGCCGCACTCCTCGGAGATGTCGAGGACGTACAGGACGCAGCACTGCAGGTGCGCGAGAGCGGTAATCGACTGCATCTCGATCGTGTTTCGCTCCTCGAGCGGCTTGTCGAGCACGCCGGGCGTGTCGATGACCTGCCAGCGGAGGTACTTGTAGTCCAAGTGGCCGACGAAGAGCGACTTTGTGGTGAAGGCGTACGGCTGCACGTCGACGTTTGCGCGCGTGACCCGGTTCATGAAGGACGACTTGCCAACGTTGGGGTAGCCAGCGATGATGATGGTGCGGGTGGCCGGGTCGATAGCGGGCAGGCGCATCATGTGCTGCCGCACCTGCTCGAGGTACTCGAGCGCGCCCTTCTGCCGCTTCATCACCGTGCACATCCGGCCCAGGGCGGCGCGCTTGAGCGACTTGCAGCGGTAGAGCGAGTCGCCGTACTTAAGAAGCTTGACATAGTCGCGACCGACCTGGAGGGAGGGGAGGGAGAAAGGGGCGAGAGGGGGGGGGGGGCATGGGGCGGGAGCCGGCGGCGCAACGAGAGGAGACGCGCACGGGCGTGTGTGGCGGGCGATGCGTGGCGGCGAGGGCGGGATAGAGGGCGTGCAGCGCGCGCCCGGTCGATCAGCTGCTTGGCGAGGTTGAGCTGGCCGAGGGCAAGCTTGAAGTGGTCCCGGTCGTACAGCACGTTGACGAGGTCCGCGTAGAACGGGTGGATGTCGTCCAGGCGCGGGAAGTCGGTCAGGATCTGAGTGAGCTTGTCGTGGTAGTTCATGTGCGTGTACTTGACCTGCGGGCGTGGCGGCGCGGTGGCGCCGTCACGACGCCTGCCTCTCAAGCCGCGGCCGGACACGGCGGCCGGGCCGGCGCGCGCGCCTTGCGCATGTAAAACTGCCGGATGCGGACAATGTTGTAGCCGGGGTGGACCACGGTCGGTGTCTTGCGCTGCGTCTTGGACAGGATCACATCGATGAAGTCCTTGGCCGTCGGCACCGTCTCGATCTTCTTAAAGTTGTAGACGACCATGGCCGCTGTAAAGAGAGAGTAGAGGGACGCCGGAGGCCGTAGCGGGCAGCGGGCGGAGAGCGGAGAGCGGTCCGAGTAGCGGCGAGCGCTGAGAAGGGCCTACGAGGGCACTCCGGAAAGAATTCTTAAGATACAAGCCTCTCTCACAGCACACTGGGAGCGACGCGACAGAGGAAGAAGCGACAAGGGAGACCACGACGAGAAGGGGGCGACCGCGAGGTGGCACGAAGGTTGAAGCGAGAATCGGCGAGAGACTGCGAAGAGAGATAGGAAGAGGCGGACGCCCAAGGGTGGGCGACGGCTAGCGCACCACACACCTCTCCTTAAAATCCCTGTGTGGTGGCGGCGTGCCGTCCTCCCATCCCTCCCTTGGGTTGTCCGTTTTCTTTCTTTCTTTCTTTAGCACACTGGCACGACAAGGGCGCAGACTGGCGCGGACTGGCACACACACAGGCTCCGGAAAGAATTCGAACGCGCGACCTGCACGTCGCCGTCGCACCGGCATCGTGCGGGCTTGAGGCAACAGGGTGACGTTCAACGGCCGCATGGGAGGGGGTCGCCACGTGCGGAGCTGCGGCTCAACGGCGGCCTAAGGTACGGCCTCTCCCCCTCGGCCCCCTCGAGAGAGGAGCAGAGGACTTCCACCTGACCGCGCCAGCGGGTGAAGTGGGGTGCGTCGCTGCCACAGCGACGTGGGCGTTAGCTCTCGGGGAAGATGGGCTTCGGGCCTGAGTGTGTGGTGCTAGTGTGGGAGGCTGGGGCAGGGACGGGCCTCTGCCTCTTCCTATCTCTCTTCGCAGTCTCTCGCCGCTTCTCGCTGCAACCTTCATGCCACCTCGCGGTCGTCCCACTCTCGTCGTTCTCTCCCTTGTCACTTCCTCCTCTGTCGCGTCGTTCTCTTCTGCCTCGTCCTGCGACGCCGCCGCCTGCCGGTCCCTTGTTCTCGCGGCTTCTTTCGCCTTTCGGCCGAATCGCTGAAAGAAAGAAAGAAAGAAAACAGACACCGGGCCGTCGACACTCTCAGAACCGGTAGAGCTGGGAGAGGCTGGCGAAGACGAAAGGCGGCAGCGGAGGAAGCGACACCAACAACGAGGGAAACGACCACACCGGCCGTCGTATGACGCTCGGCAAGCGAGCAAGAGAGCGAATCGGGGAGAACCGGAGCCCCGGGAGGACCGAAGGTGGAGCCCCGGGACCGAGGACTAAGCAAGTGTCTGTGTTTGGGCGTGGTGTCCAGTGTGTAATGTCCACTAGCTCCGAGTAGAGGGGGCGTCCTGCAGTTAAGGGGAAACCCGGTACGCGGGTCCAACCCTCGGAGAACTGTGTTTACTTTAAGGCCCTTGCCCTGCGAACGCGCACCCCCGGGGCTAGGGCTCTCTTGCCCGCAACCCGATCCCAATCATCCGGCCCGCTGGGTGCGCTTCTGAGCTCCCCGGCCCTGGATGTGCGGCTACTGACTGCACTCCAAGTGCTCCAAGTGCTCCAAGACAACCCAAGGGAGGGATGGGAGGACGGCACGCCGCCACCACACAGGGATTTTAAGGAGAGGGGTGAGGTGCACTAGCCGTCGCCCACCCTTGGGAGTCCGCCTCTTCCTATCTCTCTTCGCAGTCTCTCGCCGATTCTCGCTGCAACCTTCATGCCACCTCGCGGCCGTCCCACTCTCGTCGTTCTCTCCCTTGTCACTTCCTCCTCTGTCGCGTCATTCTCTTCTGCCTCGTCCTGCGCCGCCGCCGCCTGCCGGTCCCTTGTTCTCGCGGCTTCTTTCGCCTTTCGGCGCAGCTCCGCCCTCCTTGCTGCATATCCTGGCCCCTCGAGTCTATCGAGCTCCCCTCGCGCAAGGACCACATTTCTGACTCCCACTCCGATCATTTGCCTGCAGGTCATGTTGTTGCTCAGGTCCACTCTCTCTTCGAACACTCGTGCCTCTACGGATGATGCCGGCGCTGGGGTCCCCTTCGGATGCATCGTGACATCTGACAACTGAATTTCCACTGGTTCGTCCTCCTCGGAGTCATCTTCCCCGTCCTCCTTCCGTTCGGCTCTTCGCTCGGTACGTTCGGTGTGGCTCACCCTCCATGCCGTGAACAGGCGCTGAGACCGCCCTGACGCCCGATGTTTTTTTCTCGCGATGTCTCCCTTGTCGCGCCGCCGCTCGCGCCGCCTCGCCTCCGCCGCCACCACCGCCGCTCCGTCGCCAAGCCCGCCGCCGCCCACCCTCCTCCTCGACCTCCCCACGGACCTCCTCCTGCGCGCCCTCTCTCACTGCCACAGCCCCCTCGACATCGCTCGCGTCGCGGCCGTCTCGCTACTCTTTCACGCCTCGCTCGCGGCAGAGGGCATCCGCTTGTGGGCGCAAGAGCGCGGCTTCGAGCTGATGGCGCAGCCAGAGGGCGAGAGCTGCGCCGTGCGGTGGCTGTGCTATTCGGCCTTGCTATGCGAGTCCAACCCGCCGGCGAGGGCGGCGGCAGGCTCTAATCACAGCGTCTTCATCGACGGCGAGGGGCGGCTCTCGTCGTGCGGTTCAGGGCACCCCTACGCTCCAGGGCTGCTCGGCCACGGCGAGGGCGTGACGCGGCTCGACACGCCGACCCGCCTCCCGTCGACGCTGGGCGGCGAGCGCGCCATGAGTGTGTCGGCTGGAGCCGCACATAGCCTCGCCCTCACCACCGGCGGAGAGGTCTGGAGCTGGGGCAGCGGCAGCTATGGCCGGTTGGGCCACGGCGGCGGGCAGTCCCAATGGCAGCCAAAGAAGATCGAGGCCTTGGCGGGTGGCGTCGTCGCTGTCTCGGCTGGACGCGACCACAGCCTCGCCCTCACCGCCGACGGGGCCGTCTGGAGCTGGGGCGTTGGAGGCTGGGGCAAGTTGGGCCACGGCGACGAGCAGCACCAGCTGCTGCCGAAGAAGGTCGAGGCCTTTGCTGGGCAGCGCGTTGTTGCTGTGTCGGCTGGCGAGAGCCACAGCCTCGCCCTCACCGCCGACGGCGCTGTCTGGAGCTGGGGCGCAAGCTACAACGGCCAGTTGGGCCACGGCGACGAGCAGCGCCAGCTGCTGCCGAAGAAGGTCGAGGCCTTTGCTGGGCAGCGCGTTGTTGCTGTGTCGGCTGGCGAGAGCCACAGCCTCGCCCTCACCGCCGACGGCGCTGTCTGGAGCTGGGGCTTTGGAGCCGGTGGCCGGCTGGGCCACGGCGACCTGCAGAACCAGCTGCTGCCAAAGAAGGTCGAGGCCTTTGCTGGGCGGCGCGTCGTCGCTGTGTCGGCAGGAGAGTACCACAGCCTCGCCCTCACCGCCGATGGCGCCGTCTGGAGCTGCGGCGCAGGCTACAGCGGCCAGTTGGGCCACGGCGACCAGCAGCGCCAGCTGCTGCCAAAGAAGATCGAGGCCTTTGCTGGCCGGCGCGTCGTCGCTGTCTCGGCGGGACGCGAACACAGCCTCGCCCTCACCGCCGACGGCGCCGTCTTCACGTGGGGCAGGGGCGAATGCGGCTGCCTAGGCCACGGAGAGGACCCGCCGAACCACCTGAGACTGCCCAAGAAGATCGAGGCGTGGGCGCCGGGGCGGTGAGTAGGCAAGGCGTGAGTGCGAGGCGGCGAGGAGCCGAGGAGGAGCACTAGCCGTGGGCTTCACCGCTGGCGGCACGCTACGAGCTTTTGAGAGCTTGTGAGCCGCGAGCTTGCGAGCTGCTTGCGCGCGGCGTTGCTCCGCTCGTGCCGTTCCCGTTGCCGGTTGAAGACAGAAGAGGGACTCGCCTTTAGATTTTTCTTCTTTTGATTGATTCGCCCACGGTGGAGAGCTTGTGCCGCCGTCGCTCTCGGTGGTGAACGTGCCCTCCGCAGGGGGGGCGGCTCCCCGGACGCCGGAGGCCCTCGGTTTGCGACATTGGGGTGGGGGATGCTCTCATTTTTTCAAGCGGCCTAGCCTATTCTTCACGTAGTCCCCCCGCGTGCTTTCTTTTTCTCCGCGATGTCCACTCCGCCGCGCCGCCGTGCGCCTGTCTTTGTTTGAAGTCAAAAGTCGAATCAGAGCGGTGTCGGCGTTGTCCTGAGTTTTCTCCCACGGACCGCCCGTCCGGCACCGCTCCGGGACGCACGCCGGCGAAACACCATCAAGCTGCTGTACGGCCCCGGCATCGCCTCCCCTGGCTTAGCTAGACTGAGAGATATTGTGCACAAGGTTGGTCTCTACAATATATACACTGACACTTTACCACTCAGAGCTCGTCCCGGTCCGCCACAGCGATCCTCGGCCTCCGGAGGGCCCCCGGCCGCGGCGCGGTGCGGCGGCGTCACAAATCCGACCACAGAGCACCGGGACGCGGTCGGGCGATCTGAGGCCCAACTAGGCGTATGGATTGCCCACCCAGGGCTATCACCTGGACCCATCAACAGGCGCCTGCGGCGCCGTGGACAGGAGGTGTTGTTCACACCTGTCCAACCATTCATGCTGCACATTACTCGAGTAGACGCCCGTGAAGCGCCCGCCAGAGGCGCCCATGGACTGCCACGTCTCCGCCGCGAGCGACGTCTGCTACGAGAAGGGCTGGCCGATCCCGTTCATCTGGCAGCGCGACAGCGACTGCTGCGCGTGCCAGGGCAGAGGACGGTGCGCCAACGGCTTTCAGATGGCCGCCGGCGCCACGTCCGGCGACTGCGCCAGCTTCGCCGCCGGTGGCGAATGCCAGTCGCAAAGCACGTGCTGCGTGCCCGATCCTTCGGGTCCGAGCCGGTCGTTTCGCCGCTCGGCCGATCCGGTGGCGAGCTTCGCAGCCGCCGAGGCGTACTGCGGCGACAGCGGCCTCGCGAGAATAGACTCGGCGGCGGAGAACGCCCTCGCTGCCGAGGCGTGTGGCGATGCGGTCTGCTGGCTCTCCTTCCGAGACCCCAGCTTGGGCGGCCACTGGCGTTGGCCCGGCGACGAACTGCCTCTCTACACAAATTGGAACGGCGAATACAAGCAGCCGGGCCTTGACGACAATGGCGGCGAGCGAGAGCCATACTCGACGCTCAACACGCGCGGCACGCTGTGGACGCGCGGCAGCCGGACCGACCTGTCGGTTTGCTGCTGCGTGGCCGCGGCGCGCACGCCGCAGACGCGTCCGTGACACGTCCGTGACACGTCCCTGCGCAGGTGCTCGACGGCACGTGGTTCGACGCTGCGGATCTAGGGACGGCGCACGCGCTTTGCAACATGCCGCTCGAGGACGCGCCGCCCCGCCCTCCGCCGCCTCCGCCGCCGCCTCCGCCGCCGCCCTCGGCGCCTCTTCCGCCCGGCAGCTGCCCAAGGGGCTGGGAGCGGGGCGGGAGCAAGTGCGCGCGGCGCACCACGGCTGATGCGCTGCCCAGGCCGCCCCTTCCCAGAAGGCCCGCCGCGGCTGTAGGTGCTACCGTCTCATCGGCCGGGCCTCGCAGGCGGGGTGCCAGGACATGTGCGCCGCCGCGCTGCCCGGCGCAGGGCTGGTGCGCTGCCCTCGGAGCCCTCCGAGCCAGCCGCCAGCAGCCAACCAGCAGCCAACCTCAGCCTTCCTGCCTTCCTGCCCCCTCCTCCCCTCCCTCGCGCCTCTCGACCCGCGGCGGCGTGGCGCGCCAGGTCTGCATCGAGTCGCGCGCCGAGCAGGACTTCCTCCGAGCAACCTTTGGCCGAGTCGGGGAGGGCTGCTGTCGCTGGCGCCGCCGCCGCAGGCGACGAGCCCTCACGCCGCAGCGGTGAGCTCTCCCCGCCCGCCGCCGCCGCGCAGGCCGGACCCGTTCATCGGAGACTTTGGCAGCGACCAGTCCTGCTGCACCTGGTCCGGCCTCTTCCAGGACCCCTCGGCCGACAGCGGCTTCCGGGCCCCCAATGCCGCGGCCGCCCCACAAGTCCCAGCCCAGTCGCCCCCACATTGAGTTCGCGCACCCGACGCACTGTAGGGCGACGCGGCGGCGGGATGGGACTTGTGGCGCGCGGGCGGCTGCGACTCGGGCTTCCGTGCTTGGTCGCGGGGGGAGCCGAACCAGTGGGGTGGCCTGGAGGAGGATTGCGCCCTCCTGTTTGGGCCCGGGGAGGGGTGGGTCGACATCGGCTGCGGCGGGGAGTACCGCTGCCTCTGCGAGGTCCCCCCCTCCCCCCTCTCTCCCCTCCTTCCCCCGGCTCGATCCACGCTCCCGACTCCCGCCCCTCCCTCCCCCGCTCCAGCCCCCTGCGCGATCCAATTCCCGAGATCCAATCTCCGGACGCCCCCCCCCCCCGCCCCCCCGCCCCGCCCCGCCAGGTCGCCCTCGCCCGTGGCCCGCTCGACGCGGCGGCGCCGCTGCTGAGAGCAGGCCACGCCTCCGCCTCGCTCGGGGTCGGTGTCGCGGTCGGCTTTGCGCTGCTCGCCGCCGCGGTGCGCCTTTTCCCCCGGTCTCTTCTCTTCTCTTCTCTCCCCGCCCCCTACCCCTCCCCCCTCCCCCCCTGGCCCCCCCCACTCCCCTCCTGCCAGGCGTGCCTCCTCGGCCGCGCGAGGCGCAAGCGGGCGGGCGGGCAAGGCGGCGCCGCCCGCGTCATCGAGCTCCCTACGGTCGTCGCGTCGCCCCTCGTCTCGCCCCTCGTGACGAGCGCCGCCACGCGCGCCGCCGATGGCCTCTCCCGCTGCGCGCAGTGCGGCCACGCCTCCCCGTCCGCAAACAACTTTTGCCCGCTCTGCGGCGCGAGCACGAATCTCGGCCTCGTTCCGGGCGCCGTCGTGGTGCAGGCCGCGCCCGAAGGGGGCAAGCAAGCGTGAGGGCGCGGGGTGGAGCAACTCGTGTAACCGACGTCGCACGTTTCCTGCGTGGGGCGGCCCCGACGCGCTTAAATCCCAGCACGCGCCGCCTAGAGTACTCTTCCCGTCGTCCCTCTCCGCCGCCGATGGCGTCGGCAAGAGCCTGCAGCTTCGCGTCTGCCCGAGTGTCGCCAGCCTCGGCGCACGCGTCCTGCGCGTCGAAGAAGAGCGCAAGCAGCGAGGCGTCGTCCATTCGCGCGGCTGCTCGTTGGGCGAATTCTTTTTCCGCTGAAGAAAAACAGCAAAAAGAGGAGGCGGTCGCTACCCCGTCGGCAGCCTACCGCTTACCCCCGGCCGGATCTGCCACTCCGCAAGATCGCGCTATGCTAATGCGATCAACGGCCAATCAATCCGAGTACCGACAGAGAGATTTTTAGCATAGGAGCTGCCAACAAGTTCAGAGACCCGAGACCGCTGAGATCTAAGTATGGATGGGGCTTATGGCTGGGGTGGCAGCCGAGGTAGGTACGCCCTTCTCACAGCCCCGGCGCCCATGCCTCGATCTTCTTGGGTAGCAGCTGGTTCGACAGGTCCTCTCCGTGGCCAAGGCAGCCGTATTCGCCCTCGCCCCAGGCAAAGACGGGGCCGCTGGCGGTGAAGGCGAGGCTATGGCAGCTTCCAGCCGACACAGCGACGACGCGCTGGCCCGCCAAGGTCTCGATCTTCTTCGGCAGCAGCTGCGTCTCCTCGTCGCCGTGGCCAAGCCGGCCTTCATTTCCACGGCCCCAGCTCCAGATGCTGCCGTCGACGGTGATGGCGAGACTGTGAGCCCCTCCAACCGACACGGCGACGGCGTTCTGGCCAGCAAAGGCCTCGACCTTCTTGGGCAGCAGTTGCTCCTGCTGGTCGCCGTGGCCCAGCCGGCCACCGGCTCCATCGCCCCAGCTCCAGACGGCGCCGTCGGCGGTGAGGGTGATGCTGTGATCTTCCGCCGAGACAGCGATGACGCGCTGGCCAGCCAAGGCCTCGACCTTCTTGGGCAGGAGCTGGTCCTGCGTGTCGCCGTGGCCAAGCCGGCCGTTCCCTCCCCAACCCCAGCTCCAGACGCTGCCGTCGGCGGTGAGGGCGAGGCTGTGGCACTCTCCGGCCGACACAGCGATGACGCGCCACCCCGCCAAGGCCTCGACCTTCTTCGGCAGCAGCTCGCGCTGCTGGTCGCCGTGGCCCAACCGGCCAGAGTATCCCCAGCCCCAGCTCCAGACGGCGCCATCGGCGGTGATCGTGAGGCTGTGAGCCCTTCCAGCCGACACAGCGACGACACGCTGGCCAGCAAAGGCCTCGACCTTCGTCGGCTGCCACTGCTCCTGCTCGTCGCCGTGGCCCAGCTGGCCAAAGCATCCCTCACCCCAGCTCCAAACGGCGCTGCCGGCGGTGAGGGCGAGGCTGTGGACACCTCCAACCGACACGCTCACAGCGCGCTCGTCACCCAGCGTCGACGGGAGGCGGGTCGGCGAGTTGAGCCGCGTCACGCCCTCGGCGTGACCGAGGAGGGCTGGCTCGTCATCCGCCGACTCGCACGACGAGAGCCGCCCCTCGCCATCAATGAAGAGGCTGTGCCAATAGCCTGCCGCCGCCCTCGCCGGCGCGTTGGCCTCGCGTAGCAACGCCGAATAGCACAGCCACCGCACGGCGCAGCCCTCGTCTTCGGGCTGCGCTGGCAGCTCGAAGCCGCGCTCTTGCGCCCACAAGCGGATGCCCTGCTCCGCGAGCGAGGCGTGAAAGACGAGCGAGACGGCCCCGACGCGAGCAATGTCGACGGGGCTTTCGAAGCGGGAGAGGACGCGCTCGAGGAGCTCCCTGGGGAGGTCGAGCAGCCGGGCGGGCGGCGGCGCGTCTGGCGAGGGCGCGGCGGCCGAGGCGGTGGCGAGGCGGCGCGAGGGGCGGCGACAAAATGGACATCGCGAAGAAAAGAATTCCTGCGCACCCTGCCCGCGTTTTTTGCCTGCTCTAGCCTCGCATGTCACTTCCTGTCGTCTGTTGTTTGTTGTGCCCTTGTTTGTTCCTTCGGCACCTTGGCTGGGGGAGGCGACAGGGAGGGGGCGCGGCCTTGAGTTATGTGTACGCCAACTCAGGGTGTGTGGCAGCCCAGCTGGCTGTGTGTCTTGTGAGCTTGTTTGTGTCTGTGTGTCGCTCGTGCGTGTCGTCATCATCTGTCCCGCGTCCACCCATACCGCGCTGGTGTCCAGTCCGAGCCTGACTGTTGTTCATCTTTCTACCTACCTACCTACCTTGCTTGTTGTTTGTTTGTTGCTTGGAAGCGCAGGGAGTTCATTTTATTAAAAAGCGCAGGGAGGAGATGGCGGAGGAGGCAGCCACCGTGGAGATGGTGGTGCACGTGAGCAATGTCTCCAGAGCCAGGCCGCCGCCGCCGCCGCCATCACCATGTGCGCCGAGCTTTGTTGAGCTCCAGCTCGCGCTGCGATCCTGCGCGACGTAATTCTTTCTTTTCGGGCTAGGCGGGCTGGCGATTGCGGGCGCCGTCCTCGCACTTCCCAAACGCGATGGCTCCCATCAAGTGGAACGCACCTACGATTGCTCTGACCGTGAACGCCATCCTCGTCGGATTGGCTGGCTTGGCTTCGCTGTCGGGCGATGACTCCGCGTTGCCGCCCGCATTCAAAACGGACAACGCGCATGTCGTGCGCGCCCTCGGGCATGAACTGTTCATCATGATGTGCTTGATGACCTGCGGCATCGTGAACAACATGGCGCAGAAGATGTGCCCGTATTTCGGTGCGGGGCTCCTCGTGTCGGTCTGGGTGCACATCAAGGGCGATGATGTGTCGGGCGGAGTGATGAACTTGTGCATTGCGATGATGCATTTATACTTTGGGCTCGTCTGGAAGGAGAAGGAAGGGGGGAGCAAGAAGGTGTAAACCGTGTTGTGTTGATCCCAACAGTCGGGCTAATATACACCGCTAGCGCCAACGCGACGCTTTGCTCGCGTGAGAGTGTGTGCTCACATGTGTACAGGAGGGTACAGCTCACACCCAAGCACTTACCACACACCACTCGATACGGCTTCTCTCCCCGACTCACGTCCAACTCACACTCACATCCAACTGTGACGCATGCATGCATGCATGGTGGTGCGGCCGCCGTGCGTATGAGGGGTGTGTCGACACGGAGTGGGTACACCGCGTACGGCACAAGAGAACGCTCGTTTCAGCCGCAAGCGTTTCAGCCACAAGCCTACCGTTAGTACCCGGTACAGCGACCTCTGGTATACCCAGGGTGCGTAAATAAATAAATAAATGAATGCGATTTAGGACACGCTTGCGCTGCTGCCACGTTGTATGTGGACGCTGGACACTGCCACAGACTGATCTCGAAAGCCGTAGGTTCGACTAGTGTCGGCGTCGGACTCCACAAACACCGCAAGTGTGTCGTTTCCAAGGTGGCTCATGTCATGCTGCCGCCGCCAAGGCTGCCACCTCAGCCTCAAGCCCTACACCTCGGCTGCTCAGCCGAGGTAGGTACGCCCTTCTCACGGCCCCGGCGACCACGCCTCAATCTTCTTGGGCAGCGGCTGGTTCGACAGGTCCTCTCCGTGGCCCAAGCAGCCATCAACGCCCTCGCCCCAGGTAAAGACGGCGCCGTCGGCGGCGCAAGCGAGGCTGTGGTCGGATCCAGCCGACACAGCGACGACGCGCTGGCCAGCCAAGGCCTCGATCTTCTTGGGCAGCAGCTGGAGCTGCTGGTCGCCGTGGCCAAGCCGGCCGTTCCCTCCCCAGCTAACCTTGCCTCCAGCGCCCCAGCTCCAGACGGAGCCGTCGGCGGTGATGGCGAGGCTGTGCTTGCCTCCAGCCGACACAGCGACGACGCGCCGGCCAGTAAAGGCCTCGACCTTTTTGGGCAGCAGCTGGCGCTGCTGGTCGCCGTGGCCCAGTTTTTCTCCCTGGCCCCAGCTCCAGAGGGCGCCGTCGGCGGTGAGGGCGAGGCTGTGGTAATCTCCAGCCGAAACAGCGACGATGCGCTGGCCAGCAAAGGCCTCGATCTTCTTCGGCAGGATCTGGTGCTGCTGGTAGCCGTGGCCCAAGCTGCCAAAGTAGCCCTCACCCCAGCTCCAGACGGAGCCGTCGGCGGTGATGGCGAGGTTGTGGTCGCGTCCAGCCGACACAGCGACGACGCGCTGGCCAGCAAAGGCCTCGACCTTCTTCGGGAGCAGTTGCGCATGATGATTGCCGTGGCCCAAGCAGCCATGGCCTCCATTGCCCCAGTTCCAGACGGCGCCATCGGCGGTGAGGGCGGTGCTGTGAAAGCCTCCAGCAGACACAGCAATGACGCGCCGCCCCGCCAAGGTCTCGATCTTCGTCGGCTGCCACTGGTCCTGCCAGTCGCCGTGGCCCAAGCGGCCAAGGTTGCCCTCACCCCAGCTCCAAACAGCGCCGTCGGCGGTGAGGGCGAGGCTGTGGTAGACTCCAGCCGACACGCTCACGGCGCGCTCGTCACCCAGCGTTGACGGAAGGCGGGTCGGCGTGTTGAGCTGCGTCACGCCCTCGCCGTGACCGAGAAGGCCTGGAAGCTCCTCGTCCTCGTCCTCGTCGTCCTCCTCCTCGCCCTCCGTTGCCGCTGAACCGCACGACGAGAGCCGCCCCTCGCCGTCGATGAAGACGCTGTGCCGAGCGCCTGCCGCCGCCCTCGCCGGCGGGTTGGACTCGTGCAGCAACGCCGAATAGCACAGCCACCGCACGGCGCAGCCCTCGCCCGCTGGCGGCGGCGGCAGCTCGAAGCCGCGCTCTTGCGCCCACAAGCGGATGCCCTGCTCCGCGAGCGAGTGAAAGAGAAGCGAGACGGCCGCGACGCGAGCGATGTCGACGGGGCTGTCGAAGCGGGAGAGGACGCGCTCGAGGAGCTCCCTGGGGAGGTCGAGGAGCCGGGCGGGCGGCGGCGTGTCTGGCGAGGGAGCGGCGGTGGCGGCGGGGGCGAGGCGGCGCGAGGGGCGCGAGCGGCGCGGCGGGGTGGACATCGCGAAGAAAAGAAATTGCGGCGATGAACCTTGACTCTCTCAGTTAAAATCCCTGTGTGGTGGCGGCGTGCCGTCCTCCCATCCCTCCCTTGGGTTGTCTGTTTTCTTTCTTTCTTTCTTTCTGACTCTCTCACACAGGCCAACACGTGCCGGATTACTGTGCCTTCCCCGGGCACAGCCTTTCGGCTCGTGAAGGGTCGGTGCGTGTCGTGATCCCCTGGAACACCCGTACTCTCCCGCGCCATCTCCGTCGCCCTGTTCGGCTGCGGCCTTACCACCAAGATCGGGAGGCGGCCAGGCTCTACAATATCTTGACTGAGCACGACCGATGAATCGGCAGCACGGAGACAAGAAGGCTCGCTGTGTGAGTCGGCCACGCAGAGGGTCGGAACCTGCGATGTGTCAGTGCTGGGCACGTTGGCATCGCTGGTGCGCGACTGATGTTCGAGCCGCACTACCCTGGTACCTCCAGCTGCTACCTCCAGCTGCTTCACTTTTCTCGGGAAGTAGTTGGAACTCGTGGGATCAGGCGTGTAGGCCCATCCAATTTGCACGCGCTCGATGGACGCTCCGAGCACGATCTCAAAGCTCTTGACAACGCGCTCGTGGCCGACAGGGCCCAGCTGGTAGGTGCCCCACGCCTTGCACGAGACGCTTGGTTCTGGGCCGCAGGTGAAAGAGGACTGGGCCTCGCCCCCGCGCCAGATCGCGAAGGCTTGCTGGTAGACGAATGGAGTCATCCCGAAGTACTCGACCAACCGCATGAACCTCGCTTGCTTATGCGTTGCAAGAGTCTCGCCTGCAGCGTTGGTATTGCAAGGAAGATCGAGAGCCACATCCGGTGCTGCGATGGCCTTGTCCCGAAGGTAGTTGATGAGCGGCAGCATGAGCTCGATCGGCTGGTCAATGAAGAAGGCGCCGTCAGCATCCTTTGCGACGCTGTCGTCCCAACGTCCCGAGAACTTGGCTGCCAGCAGCGACGATTCGTACTGGCAGAGTGTGCTCCGCAGCACGGCGAGCTTTGTTCCACCGATGTTGATGGGCAGAACGTCGCTCGGCTTCCGGCCTGCCATGAGTTGCTTCTCGTGCTCCACGCCCTCAATTGCCTTCCGCAGGGCCTCCTCGCGCTGCTCGAGATTGGTCTCCCGCTCCTCGAGCTCAGCGCGTGCCGTGTCAAGTGCCTCGAGCACCGCGTCGCCCACCTTTCGCTTCTTGGCCGCCGACATGTCGGATACTAATCGGTAAAATCGGAAGAGATTTTTTTCCGAAGATCCGGAAAAATCTTCAGAAAGGGCGCGGGCGATTCGCTGCCCGCATGTGGTGTTAGCCGTCGCCCACCCTCGGGCGTCTACCACTTCCTATCTCTCTCCGCAGGCGTGAGTGAGTGTGAGTGAGTCACACACACACACACACTCCGCAGGCGGTCCTATCACAGCTGCGCTCCGGGTTATTTTTCTTCCCAAGCCTGAACCCGCCGAGCTGTCCGAGCTGCCAGCCAGGCGCGCAACGAAGGCGCCCGAGTCAGCCTCCGACATGCTGCGGCAGGCGACGAGCAAGCTGCGGCAGGGCAAGCGCATCCTGATCGGGCGCACCCCCTCTCTCAACAGCATGGCCGCTCGCGCGCTCCGTCCTCTCTCCACGCTCTCCTCCCGGCTGCCACTGCCCCTCCTCCCCGCACGGCTTCCGCTTCCCCTGCTGCCCCCACCGCTCCGGCTTCGTGCGCACTCGACCGTCGCCGCGCGGCCAAAGCGCTTCGATTGGGCCGATTGCCGCCGATATGATGAGGCTGGCCGCGAGGATCCGGCGGCGCCGCGCCAGCCTGCGGCGGCTCGAGGCGGCGCGGTCGGGGCGGAGGCGGCGCGCGAGGCGCGCGAGGCGCGCGAGGCGGGCGAGGCGGGCGCTCGTGTCCACCCGAGCGCCGTGGTCCACGAGGGCGCGCTGCTCGGCCGCCGGGTGACCGTCGGCCCGTACTGCGTGGTCGGCGAGCACGTGAGGCTCGCGGAGGGCGTGGACCACACCTCCAGAGTACCGAATCCGTGTGGGTTCAATCCCATGGGTGGTGTGGTAGGCTCGCGGACGGCGTGGCGCTCCACTCGCATGCCGCCGAGCCTAGACGCTGAATACGTGTTCCTGTCTCCCAACCAGCACTCGAGAGACATGCACTCTGCTGTATTCCGCTGCACTCCGCTGTCCTCGCTGTCCTCCTCTCCGTTGTCTGTCACGCGGCGCTCTGAAGACGCTGCACAGTACTCACGCCCTCATGTCGGCGTACTCAGCACGTAGGTCGTCCTGTCTGGGCACACCTCCGTCGGAGAGGGGTCCGAGATTTTCCCCTTCGCCGCCGTTGGCGCCCGCCCGCAGGACCTCAAGTACCTCGGCGAGCTCCCCCCCCTATTTCATTTTTTACCTTGTCTTTCTTTTTACAGGACCTCAAGTACCGCGGCGAGCTCTCCCCCCCTCCCTGGCGGCGTGGAGGTGTGAAGAGGCGCCCCCCCGCCACCACCGGCCTCGCCGTTGTGGGTAGGCGAGCCCTCGCACGCGCGGACCGGAAGTGTCCACGAAGTGTCCAGGAAGTGTCGAGGAGCTGTCTCGGAAGCGGTAGGCGAGCCCTCGCACACGCGGATCGGCGCTCGATGCGCCGTGCACCCGCATGCGCATGTGTGCGGCGGCACGGCGGGCGGCGGCGGGCTGACCTCGATCGGCGGCGACGACTGCCGAGACACTTCCTCGACACTTCCTCGACACTTCCCAGGCGGGCTGACCTCGATCGGCGACGACTGTCTGGTCATGTCGCACGTGCACGTCGGACACGACTGCTCCGTCGGGCCGCGCGTGGCGCCTCTTCCTAGACACTTCCTAGACACTTCCTAGACGCTTCCTAGACACTGCTCCGTCGGGCCGCGCGTGGCGCGCCTCTAGAGCTAGACCGCCCCCAGACAGCTGCCAGACTGTTGTCTGCCAGACTGCACCCAGACAGCTGCCAGACCTCCCGCCCCTCCCTCGCCACAGGTACTGGCCTCGCGCTCTTCCCTCGCAGGACACGTCACCGTCGGCGAGGGAGCGCAGGTGCTTGGACCCTTCTCGGACCCTTCTCGGACCCTTCTCGGACCCTTCCCGGAGCCTCCCTCCTTGCAGGTGTCTGGCCATGCTTGCGTCCATCAGCGTGTGTCTATCGGCGGAGGCGCCTTCGTCGCCGCTGCCGCCGTCCTGCTCGACGACCTCCTGCCGTATGGCCTCGCAGGTTAGTTAGCTGCTTAATACCTGCTTAAGACCTGCTGAATGCCTGCGAGTATACTGCCAGTTCACTGCGAATTCACCGCTGAATAACCTGCTGCCGTATGGCCTCGCAGCGGGCGCCTCGCGAGCGACGGTCGACAGCCTCAACCTGCGCGGACTGCGGCGGCTCCTCGGGACACGTCCAGGACACGTCCGGGACACGTCCGAGACATGTCCACAGGCGTGGGATACGGCGGCTCCGCACGCCCCCCGCGGAGCAGCGGGCCATGCTGCGCGCCTTCAGGCGAGAGCACTGGTAGACATAAGGGGCGGGGGGCAGAAGAAGGGGAGACGGGGGGGGGGGGGGGGGGGGCCACCCTTTCCCTTTCCCTTCCAGCCCCTTTTTTTTTTCCCCCCCCCTTCCTCCCGTTTTTTCCATTTTTTTATTTATTCCTTTATTTGGCCCCCTTTTTTTTTCCCCCCCCCCCCCTTCCGTTTTGAGCAGTCCCCCCCCCCCCCCCGGGTTCCGCTTTTTTTCCTTAGCAAAAAAACCCCCCCCCTTTTTTCTTAAGTGGCCCAAGCGGCTGGGTCCGCCCCCACCCTTTTGCTTTTCTAAATTCTCCCGTGAAACCCCCCCCCCCCCTCCCATAATCTCCCCCTTACCCATAATCCCTTTGCCTAATATCTCTCTCCGCCCCCCCCCCACACACACACACACCCCACACACCACACACCACACACCACACACCACCACCGCCACCACCACCACAACCACAACCACAACCACAACCACAACCACACCACCCATCACCCCGCAGTGCCTCCCCACACACCCCGACGCTCCCAGCCCGCTACGCAGCCTTGATTCCACACTCCGGCGAGACGGCGAGGCGGGCGGGCAAACTTGGTGCCTGTTGACTTGTGGCTTCGTGCTTGCTTTATTAGGTTCGTGCGCGATCACGCCGGTCCGCGCGGGTTGTGTTTGCCGAGCTCATCCGCTGGCATGTCGGAGCTGTGAGGGACGGCGCCCCGTTGCTTGACCCGTGCCGCAGCAGCCAATCGCGTTGGATCTACATTTAGCAGGTGTTCACTCCGCCGCTCACCTCTCGTTTCTTGTTCACTCATCACGTCACTCAAAACTTGCCTCACATTGCTCATTGGTCTCTTGCTCCCGGCCGGCCTCGTCCCTCGAGTGTCGAGACGCTCGTCCTCGTGGATCTCGACGAGCTCGAGCGGGTCGAGGCCTCGGCGCCTCGCCTCCCACTCTCCGCCACCCACTAGGTCGATCTACGAGAGCGTATAACAAAGAAGCATGCGCACACGGCGCACGAACATGCAAAAGACATGCGCAACAATCATGCTCTCTCACCACACCGGCATGTGCTGGGGTAATCCTGAAATCTCTAGTCTTTTTTAGAGATTGAGAGCCTAAAGATTTGAAAGACTCCACTCGGGTCTACAGTGCTACCCAGAGATTTGAGACCAGAGATTTGAGACTTGAGACCTCAGTCACTCGGCCTCCGGTGGGAGACTTTGAGATTAGAGACAATGGTTGGGTAGTAGGGCTAGAGGGTCGCTCTACACTTAGCCTCTGCAGCGAGCGAGCGCTCAACTTAGCCCCCGCACGGAGCCGGGCTCAGACTTAGACGCTGGAAGGCCGGGGGCCATGAACTAGACGACACGAGGCCAACTCCGGGTAAAACCCGGGTATACCTGCAAAAGTCCAGGTTTACCCGAAAAATACCTGGACGCGGTCCCGACCAGCGTATGCCGCGCACGACGCCATATCGCCGTCTCCCAGGGCCAGTGCGCTACTTGCGGCGCGCAACGCCTGCTCAAGTACGCGCACCGTACCATGTGCTGCCGCTATGCGTGCCTTAAGGCGGCTGCGGCGAAGCGGCGGGCGCGGCATGCCGATGGCAGTGCGGACGATGCGGTTGCGATGTGTTCTGCTTCAAGATCGTGGCGGTGCTTGGCATGCACTTCTGCGATCCCAATCAGCTCATCGCAACGAAGCAGCGCAACAAGCTGGCTGCTGCCAACAAGGCCCTATGCTACCTCACGCGCGGATCGTTCAAAGAGGACCAGCATACACAGGCTTCTCTGACATGCGTTTGTTTGAGCTTGAGGCTATTTGTGAAAACTATTTGGCTAGATGTCGCCGAAGTGCGCTCAAGAAGCAGCAACGAGAATCGGAAGAGGAGGATGCTGAGGCGGCGATTGCTGAGCATGAGGAGGATCGATCGCCCGCCGCGCAGGCGAAGAAAATTTGGGCGCGAGCGCCGTATATCGCGTGCCATGGCCGACTTAGCCGGTGTATGCAACGGCGACGCTGCAGCGGCGGCGACGCTGCTGCGATGGGGTACTGTAGCCCTTAGCTGCTGGACAGCACCTTGTGCAGTGGCAATGTCCACTGACTCATGGCACCAGCCTTGTGCCATGAGCGCTGTGGTCAGTTGCGCTTTGTGCGCCGGTGACGCTGCAGCAGCGACGCTGCTGCAGCAGCGACGCTGCTGCGGTGCTGCGCCTGCACAGCACCTTGGTGCACAGTGGCAATGACTCCCGGCACTTGATGTCCTCAAATGTCCACAGAGAGTATACTGGTTGTGCTCAGGTTGTGCTACATCAACAGGGTGCAACTGAGGCTGCAACTAAGGGATGAAACAGCTTTGCAACTGCTGCCCAACTTTTGTTGTATGTTGATGGGCTGCAACTGCATCCACCTGCCACCTTGGACACCTCGATACCTCAGACGCCTCTTGACAACACTCGACACCCGCTCGACACCCGCTCGACACCCTCGACACCCCTCGACACCCCTCGACACCCCTCGACACTCCTCGACACGGACAAGCATGGTTTCAGCCTCGACAGGCCTCGACAGGCCTCGACAGGCCTCGACAGGCCTCGACAGGCCTCGACACCTCTATCCCTCGACAGCAGCTCGACACCCTCGACACCGGGCCTCGACACCTCGACACCAGGGCTCAGTCGGGAGGACGACCCCGGCTAGTCGCCGACCACACCCACAAAGAAACCTGCACAAACATCGCAAGGGCGGGGACCTGTTCCTTTTTACCCATCTCACAGTAGAGAGTGTCCGTTTTTATTTATTTATTTGGTCTGATCTTGCCTGTTGCTTCTTCGTTCTTGGTCTTGACGGGCTCGTTGTGCGAGTATATGGGCCACGATGTCTCAAATATGAGGGGGTTTGACTCCTACCGGCTCCTGACGCTATCCCTGGCAGCTCTAATGACCGGGATCAGTAGTGCTATGATAGAGGGTGCCCATACTAGCGCAGGAGCTGCCACACTCGCCCGGACCGTCCCCCTCTGGGGCCGGTTCCGCAGCCAGCGAGAGCCGACAGCGGGGCCGTGCCGCGGGTGCCTACTGCCGAGTGCCACAAACACTGCGCCGTCCCGCCACCACCTACAGGCTGTCTTGTGTGATGGTTGGGATGTCCAAACGCCACCATCTTGGCTCTTGCGACCTCAAACCCGCGAGCTGTATGGGTGGTCCTGACGTCGACAGACGCCCGATGACCACGGTGAAGCTGAGCCGGAACGCGTCGACAAGTCTCGTCTGAGCCCGTGGCGGTCGCCGGCTGAGTCGCTGTGCACGGGCCGGTACCTCAGGCGTCACCTCCGCAGCCTCAGGTCTCAAACTCCACCACCTCCGCCAGGACGCCGTCGGTGGCACGTTCGGCGGCGAGTTTGTTGCAGCCCCACAGCGAGCGCGGCGTCGAGCCCATTCGGTCTGGTCGGTTCGCGGCACTCCCTGGGTGCCAGGGAGTGCCGCCGACACGCGAGCGGTGCTTCCTGGCAGCGCGCGCCGGCTGTGGGGCTGCAACAAACTCGAGACACGCTTTTTGGGACATTTTCGACGCTTTTGGCGCACAACAAGCCGACGAGCTCCCGGCGCTTCGACGCTCGAGCTCGACGCTCGGAGGCCTCGCCTCCACTCTCCGCCGCCCACTAGGTCGATCTACGAGAGCGTATAACAAAGAAGCATGCGCACACGGCGCACGAACATGCAAAAGACATGCGCATGTTATGCTCTCTCACCACAACGCACACTGTGCAGGTGTGCAAGATATCTCTCTCCGCTCAGCGCTCTGCAGTCCCAGCAACTGCACGCGCGACGAGTACATGCGACACGACGGGATCACAACCGGCATGCTCAGGCGGCCAAAACACACGTATGGAATGGGCAGCACGAGGGCCGCACTAGAGGGGTGGTCAACAGGCCCTCCCCCTCACACCTCCTCCGAGACCGAACAATCTGGGCTCGCTCGCACTGCCGCCGCCGCCTCGCCCGCCGCCCCGCCCTCTGCGCCGCCGCCGTCGTCGCGCAGCAGATCGAGCACTCCGGCAAAGCCGTGCCGGGCGGCAAGGAACTGGACGGTGCCGCGCCGCAGCTGCTTGATGGCGTCCACGTCGGCGCCCGGCGTGCCCGACAGCTGCGTGAGCCGCTCGAGTAGCAGCGCCACCAGCGGCTCCACCCCGGACTCGGTCGCAAGGTGGAGAGGGGTCATCTGGTAGTTGTCTTCTACCGTCAGCTCCCAGCACGGCGTCTGATCCGACAGCAGCCGCGCCGCCTCGACCTGCTCGGAGGCGCACGCCGCGTGCAGCGCCGTCTGCCCCTCCTCGTCCGCCCGCCACAGGGGTGCGCCCGCGCCGAGCAGCAGGCTGACGAGGGAGAGGCTGCCGTCGGAGGCCGCCTCGTGCAGCAGCGTGCGGCACTCCCGCCACTGCTTGACGGCGGCCGGGTGCTCGTGCACCAGCGCGCGCGCCGCCTCGACGTCCTCCGCCTCGACGGCCGCCTTCAGCGCCGCCGCAGCGCTCGCGATCCCATCTATCAGCTCATAATCGGAGGACTCGGTCTCGCTCCCGGCGGATGGCCGGTCGAGGATGATTGCCCTGCGGCGGCGGCGCGGCGAGCTGCTCGAGCACTCGGAGAGGTTGGAAGTCTCGCTGTGGTTGGAAGTCTCGGAGAGCGACGGCGTTCTCTCCACCGCCTTTGGCAGCGGGGCTGCTGGGGGATGCTCCGGCGACTTCTTGAGGATCCCGCGAGGGCTCTTTGGAGACTTGGAGCGCGGGCTCCGAATGGATAGCATGGCGAAGTCGGTCGCCCAAGGTAGCCACAGGTGAGAATCATCTTTTGGCAAAAGAATTTCCCATCCGCGCGACAGGCCAATCATGTCTTGAATGTCCGATACTGGAAGCCCATCTAGGCACCTTACACTCCCCCGCAGTATCGCACCTCTTGAGCGACACTACGTTTCCGCATCTGGGGATTCTCCGTCCGGGTACCCCTCTTTGTACTAGTAGCGTAGAGAGAGAGAGAGATTTTTAGCAATACCAAACAACTTTTGTTTTGTAGCGTAGTAGGATGAGATTATGAAAAACGCCGGAATTCGGACGAGTACTCTCGCCTGCACAAATTCGATAAGTGGGACAAGGAGGGATGCGTCCAGGTGGCACGTAACGCTCCGAGCCTGACCGCTCGCGGGGGGGGGGGGGGGGGGGGGGGGGGAGAAGAGACAGAAGAGCGCCCGCCGGTCTACGCGTTTCGGCATGCTGCGCGCCTGCTTCGAGAAGTCGCTGCCCTGCCTCCATCGCCGGGAATGCATGGCGCCTGCCGGTCCTGCCCCGACGAAGCCGGCCGCCGCCCTCCCCTTCGCCTCCGATCTCGGCGTCGATGAGTGGAAACTGTCAGCGTGGCGCAAGCAGCTCGGCGGCGGCGACCTGGAGCCAGTCCTCGCGAGCGGCGCCGTCGCCCTCCTCGACGCGCAGTGGATCGTCCGCCACGCCGAGGCGGGCGGCGTCCTCACCCACCGGCAGGCGCTGCCCAAAGAGGCCTTCCTCTCCCTCGCCGACCTCGTCGAGGCAACCAACGAGATATTGGACTGGCTTCCCGTCGCCGCGCTCTCCTACCCGTGGCTGACCAAGGACCACCCCGACCCGATCGGAGCCAACCTCTCCCGCGTCGCAAGGGCGCTCAAGGCCCTGCTCACGTCTCCGCGCATCACGCGGCTCGGCGTGTTTTGGGACTTCGGCTCGCTGCACCAGCACCCCGACCCCCCCAACGGCGTCATGCGCACCGAGGAGCAGAACGCGCTCTTCAAGCAGGGACTGGGCTGCCTCGGCACGCTCTACTCCCACCCGAGCACGACCGTGCTGCGGCTGACCTCCTTCCCGGACGGCCACAAGGCGGAGGACCAGGCCGAGGGCACCAACGTGGCCAAGTACTTTGACCGCGGCTGGTGCTTCACAGAGGCCAGCTGGGCTAGCCTAACCAAGGACTTCGACCTCTCGCTCGACCTCGGCAAGATGCGCGACGGCAAGGAGTACGACTACTGGAGCCTCCGAAACGACTGCGTCCAGGACGGGGGCCGGCGCCCTCCGCTGCTGCCGTCTGCGTTCGCGGCGGAGCTGGAGTCGAAGAGCTTCACCAACGGCAAGGACGACAAGCCGCTGGTGAAGCGGCTGTACGAGGCCGCCTTCGAGGAGCAGTTTGGCAAGGCAACCAAGCTGGTCTACCGCCACCTCGGCTGGGGCGACGCGGAGGCGGCGCAGCTGGCGGAGGTCCTCGCGAGCGGGGCAGCGACGCGGCTCAAGCAGCTCTATCTCACCTACAACAAGATTGGCGACGAGGGCTGCAAGGCGCTGGCCGCCGCCCTCGGCAAGGAGGGGGCAGCGCCGCAGCTCGAGATGCTCTATCTCGACCGCAACAAGATTGGCGACGAGGGCTGCAAGGCGCTGGCCGCCGCCCTCGGCAAGGAGGGGGCTGTGCGGCGGCTCGAGTATCTCAACCTCGTGAGCAACCAGATTGGCGACGAGGGCTGCAAAGTGCTGGCCGCCGCCCTCAAGGAGGGGGCCGCCCCGAGCTTGAAGGCGCGAGACGCCCCCTCGCCACACGCCCCTTCCCCGCCCAATGCTCATCGCACCCTGATCGCACCTTCCCTCGCGTGCAGACGCTCGCCGTGGGCAGCAAGAACAAGGAGCCTGAGCTGGTTGCCGTGTGCGAGGAGCGCGGCATCGACCTCTACTGAGCCTCCCAAGGCGACAGCGCGGGACCTGTCTGTCTGTCTGTCTGTCTGTCTGTCTGTCTGTCTGTCTGTCTGTCTGTCTGTCTGTTTGTCTGACGCGCGCCAGTCGCACCGACTTGGAAGTTGGAAGCACTCCGCGAAGCACTAAGCGCCATCGGCGAGGCCGGGACCTACGCCGCGCCGGGCAAGGGGCGCGCCCGGTCCTCGACGGAGCCGCGCGCCCAAAGTTTCTTTGCAGTCTCTCGCCAATTCTCGGAGCGACCTTTATGCCGCCTCGCGGTCTTCTCACTCTCGACGATCGTTCTCTCTCCTGCCGCTTGAAATCTCTAGGCGCGCGCGAGAGCAGGTTAGGCGCGCGCGAGAGCAGGCGCGCGCGAGAGCAGGCGCGCGAGAGCAGAGGCGCACACCGACGATACCCGATTTGAGGGGGCGACGATTTTCGTCGGCCACACGACTTCGGCGATCTAGCAATAGTTTACGGGGATGTACTTTTAGGTGGTAGCAAACCCTTGGCGCACGCATATCTTGGATGGCCGGCATGGGGCCTGAGGCGTCGCCCATGCTTGCCATGTGCGAGTAGATGGTACTAGAATGCACTAATAGGCTCATCGCGCAAGGTCGGGATCGCAAGTTATGCCCGCATCAAGCGCCAGTTCAGAGTCGTCCAGAGTCGACGTGGCACACACGCCGTGGCAGGCCGTGTAGCCACTGAGATGGCCTTATGACGACCCCGTTTCGGCATCGTCCCCAAGGGCAAGGCCTCTGCTCATGAGCTCCACGCGGGATGACTGGCTCACTGATCACAAATTCCCACGATATCTCACAAAGCGCCAAAATTCTTCCTACGATATCTCACAAAGCGCCAAAATTCTTCCTCGTGACAGCATAATTCGACGACTCTGATGTTGCAGAGAGAATTTGTGATCAGTTGGTTCAGCCAGTCATTCCCGCATGGAGCTCATGAGCAGAGGCCTTAGGGACGATGTCGATCGAAACGGGGTCGTCATAAGGCCATCTGAGCAACCACGCCGTCGTCCGCCGTCGCAGCACACCAGGGTGGCGAGCGCCGCACATCACAGCACTGCTCGTGCCCGTCAAGAGACGCGCCGGTCACAAGCACATCCTTTGATGCTGTCTGTCGGTCCCGGGTATGCACAAATTCCCGCACGGAGAGTCGGCAAAAAAGCCCGAGCAAAGCCGTTGTACCAATCCTCGCTACCCAACGCGGCCAAAGGATATCCACCTCGAGAACCTCGAGAAAGCCGTTGCATTGGAGCACTTGGAGTGCAATCAGTAACCTCACATCCAGGGCCGAGGAGCTCAGAAGCGCACCCAGCGGGCCGGATGATCGGTGTCGGGTTGCGGGCAAGAGAGCCCTAGCCCCGGGGGTGCGCGTTCGCAGGGCAAGGGCTGCATTGCCCTTTTTTTTCTCCCGTCTCTCTGCATGGACGAGTCCTTCCACACCCGCAGCGATCTTGTCAAGCATTGTGTCGCGTCCCTCTTCATCACCCTCGCCGGCTACGCCGCGCTCTCGCAGCAGGCTGCGCTCGCACGCGTCGCCGGCGCGGTGGGATGCGCAGCAGCAGCGGGCGCGGTAAAGGAGGCTGCCGATGCTTCCAACCTGTGGCCGTGGTGCCCGTACGTGTCTTGTGCGGCCGACACGCTCGACCTGATTGCGGACGCCGTCGGGATCTGGCTCGCGTGCGCTCTTCTTCTGATCTGGCGCCTCTTCTCCGCTCGACACGGCCGGACGTACCTCGCAATCGCGCCGGTCGCAGCCACGGAGGAGCCCGACGGCGCGATCTGAGCCGGCTCCTCCTCCTCCTCACAGCGCACACCCCAGGAGCGGCGGGCAAGGCAGTCGACACGGGCGCCGTTCGAGGCTGGTCGTCCTGGTCGCTCTGCACCGTCAAAGGGCGGCCGGGCTACGGCCCCGAGTGGCTGACGGCCTCCAACGTCGACGCGCAGTCCGCGGCGCTCGCGCGCACCCTCCAGCCGCACGGCTTTGACCACGTGTGTTCCATGCCTAGCTCCAGTGTGTTCCTTACCTCCAGTGTGTCCCATACCTCCAGTGTGTCCATGATACCCCCAGCCGCACGGCTTTGACCACACTCGCTCGCTCCTCGGCCCGACGCCGGTGCGAGGAGAGGGGGAGGGGGTCCGGTCGTCCTCGTAGGTGGACGTAGACTCGCTCTGGGCGGCCGACGCGGCGCACCACGTCGATCTGCACGGACGGTGTATATATCTCGGGAAATCTCGGGACATCTCGGGCGGCGGAGCACGGCGACGAACAGTGACCATAGGTGTCAGTTGACAATAGGTGGACGCACAACTCGACCCGCTTCCCTGAGGGGATGCGGCGGCTCGCCGACACGCTGCACTCGCGCGGACAGAAGCTCGGGCTATACCTCAACCCCGGCCTCCCAAAGGCGGCGGCCTAGCCTCGGCTGATCTCGGCTAATCTCGGCTAGTCTCGGCTCATCTCGGGCTATACCTCAACCCCAAAGGCGGCGGTGCGCGCCGCTTCTCCCGTCCTCGGCGCGCCTGGCTGCACCGCCGCCGCCGCGGCGGCGCGGCCCCTCCGGCCGGCGAACAGGTTTGGAAACGCGTTTGCCCTCAACTGGAGCAGCCCGTGCGCAGCGGCGTACGTGCGCAGCGTGGCGCACCAGTTCTCGGCCGAGCTCCGCGCGGACCTGCTCAAGCTCGACGCCGTCTCGCCGGGGAGCGAGTGGCACGGCGACAACGCGCGGTTCGTCGCGGCGCTCTCCCGCGCGCTCGAGGCGACCGGCCGAGCAGTCTGGGTCTCCCTCTCCTGGTCCATCGACCCCGCCTCCGCCGCCGCGTTTGTGCCCTTTGCCAACAGCTGGCGCACTTCGGACGACGTCGAGTGCTACTGCGACGTCCTCGAGCGGTGGCCCGCCGTGCGGCGCCGGTTCGCGCAGGCGCGGCCTTGGCTCCGCTACTCGTGCGAGGCGGGCGGCAGCGATCGCGCGTGCGATGCGTCGCGCGGTCTGCGGACTTTTGCGCGACGCAGCCGCCGCCGTCTCTCTGACCCTTGGACGCGTCCCGGACACGTCCCCTCTAGGCCGGCCGGATCTCGACTCGCTCGACGTGGGCAACGGCGCGCTGGACGGGGTGAGTGACGAGGAGCGCAAGTCTGCGGCGTCCCTCTGGGCCTTGATCGGAGGGCCGCTGGTAACCGGCAGCGACCTGACCCGCCTCACGCCGTCTGGGTTGGCGCTGCTGACGCACGGCGGCTTCCTCGCTGTCCACCGCGCCGCGGGCGATCGCACGGCGGTTCCCGACGAGCAGAGCTGCGCCGGCGGAGGGGAGTGCTGGCGGCTGCGCCTCCCCGACGGCTCCGACGTGTGGGGCCTCTTCAACCTCCGCGACGAAACGGCGCGGGTCGGCTTCGCCGCCGCCGCCCCCTTCACCGCGCGAGACCTTTGGAGCGGCGCCGGCCTCGGCCCGCCGGCCGCCGGCTTCAACGCGTCGCTGCCCGCGCACGGCTGCATACTGCTCCAGGCACGGCCCGTCGCGGGGGGCGGCGCCGCCTCTTGGTTGTACACCCCCGCTCCCGAAAGCACTCGTCAGTGAGACGTCGACTTCGATCGTCCGGCTCGTACGAGAGTGCGTGTACAGAGAAAAGCCCTACCGTGTGACCGCGCGTGTCTCGGCGCATTGCCACTGGTTAGAGAGACTTAGTCTTAGAGCCGTACGGGTGTGGACCGTGAGAGTGAGTTGCACGTACAGGGGGGTTGTGCGCCTTGTCGCTTGTGCGCTGGGTCTCTCAGTCTCACGCTCGGTGTAAAAAAGAAGACGACGTCCCACCGCGCGCGGCTCTCGCAAACACATTGCAGCAACGACGCACCGCGTGACAAGAGACACTCGCGTGCGAATCGGCGCAAAATAGCCAATATACTTAATAAGTATGTGAGAGTCACTTCATGCGCGGACGGCGGCGTTTGCGGTTTGGCCTTGCCCGCGCGCGCGGCGACCAGACCGCCCTGGTCAAGCTGGAGGTCGAGGTCGGTTGACGGCGACGGTGATGGTTGGCGTCGCGATGATGACCCAGACGTTCCTCCACGCGCCCGTCAGGTTTGCCAGGTCCTCCTTGGCGGCGGGGGACAGCCCCAATGTGACACATTCACATAGTGACTCGCCGTGTTTGCTAAGACAGGACCTCCGCAGACACGAGGGCTGGCCGGCCGCTCCTAACTCGCTGAGTCACCCCCGCTGGCTGACGGGTACAGCTGGTCGCACTTAGCCTGGCAGGCCTCCAATGAGGGCTGATTCTCCAGGTCGACCGCGTGACGGCGCCGCTCGCGGGCGTTCGCTGCAACCGAGGCAAAGGAAAGAGGGTACCACAGGACGAGGCGCTCTTCGCTGTGCGCCCTATCGAGGGCGGTCACCGTGTGCGCCGTCGTCGGGCGGCGACGACCGTCCTGGTCCACTGCTAGCCATGTCAGCGCAGTGCCCGCTTTAGAGGGCACGCGGAGCGGTGCCGGGACCGCAAGCGGAAAGACGGTCTCCACGGGGGAGTCACTGAGGTACACGATGAAGGTAGAGTCGATAAGCGAGCCGTATGGTCCGTGCGCCCCAGAATCTGACCACACGTCGGTGTGCACGGGGACGGCAGGACTCCCGGGCTTGTACCGAAGCAGGTCGCCCGGCCCGAGAGTGTCCGTGGAATCCGTACCCCACGCCTCGGCGACCCGCGTTCGGACAGACTGGACGATTGCGCGCCCGTCCGCATCGAGCAGTGTAGGGGAGGACCCGCACATCTTGTAGCCCTTCTCCCTCACCTTGTAGTCGCTGTCGTGCTCGCCCTTGCAGGTGTTCCACCTCTCCTCAGGCGCCTGGAGAACCAATCGGACCAGCTCCTCGCGCTCTGTCTTGTTGAGAAACCCCTCGATTGCCCAGATGCCCGAGGCTGGCGAGCCGCCCACGCCGGTGGGGGCTGACGCTGGGAACGGCCATTTCCATGTCGCATTCGTGGCCGCGTCAGCATTCGGGATGCTGCGTGAACTCGCAAGAAGCCCACGACGGGCGCGTGGCGGCGCCGGCATCGACAGGGAGGCGAAGTGCATGTGGCAGGCGTCGCTGCACTCATTCTGGTCTGAGAAACCGGTCGTCTTGGCAGAGCTGCGCTTTACATCTTCGACACGCCTGCGGCGGCCGAGGGGGCCGTCGCCGCCGCTGCACTCATTCTGGTCTGAGAAGCCGGTCGTCTCCGAGGTAGCTTCCACACGCCTGCGGGTGCCGAGCCCGTCGCTGCAATCGCATGGCTCATCCGGCGCCGGGAGAAATGGGATTGATCCAGGGTGCGCGTTCACGTCGAAAATCGGCTCAACATCTTGCCCTTCGAAAATTGGCTGTCCAACTAACTGTAGTGAGCGTCGGGCTGGTGGTTCGACGTCTTCGAAACTATGCGGCGAGGAAGGAGGCGGAAAGGGCATCGGCGACGCCACAACATCTTCGTGCGAAATGTTTCCAGAGATCGCGCCACAAGGGATGCAGGCAGGGCCCGGGAGTCGCCACTCGCCATCGCAGGCGGAGCACCACGGGGGCGGCTCGCGATCCAAGCAGTCCCAGGGCGGGAATTGCGGCTGTCCACTGAGCACCCCGTCGCAAAATGGAAACCCGAAGATTTCATTTGAGCAGTATTCCCGTGCCCTGCAGATACCCCCACCGCACTCTAGGCCTTCGTCGTCGCCATCTTCGCATCCGAACGGTAGCGATGCTGGCGGTGGCAGCGAGGGTGGAGGCGGAAAGGCCAAGGAGGCAGAGACGTCGAAGACCATCGTCGGAAAGACCATCGTCAGATTGTGACTGCACAGACACGTGGAGGTGGGTACGCTCAAATTGGTCAAATTGACCGATTCGCCAGAAAAAACGTCACTGGTGAGCGGTGTATCCAGCGTGATTGGCAGTTTCGCGGCGAGGCGGCGCCTGCCAGAGGGCTCTGCGAGGGCGACCACCTCGTAGTTTGACCCGTCCAAGGTGATGGTACTGCCCTCCTGGAGGCCGTCGACGTAGCAATTGACGAAAATGACGGTGTCGCCGATGCTGGCGTCCTGCGTCAGCGTCATTCCTGTCTCTGGCAGGCATGTTTCGGACGGCGGTAGTGGCGGAGGCGAAGGGGAGACTGAGGGCAGCGGCGGCGATGGCGAGGCGGATGGGGGGGAGGGAGACGGCGACGGCGGAGGGGATGGCGATAGCGAGGGCGGCGATGGCGGCTCGCACTCGCCGAGCCGGCGGGTGGCCATGGTGGCAGCACCGACCTCCTCGCTCCCGTCGACGGAGGCCGATGCAGTGGTCTTGGGCGCATCGGCCGCTGCTCCCGACGAGAACTTGCGACCCGACAGCGCGGCAACGTCGCGTGGAGGCGCCCGGGAGAGGCCGAAGCGCGAGTAGGCAAAGGCCGTGGCAAAGGGAGAGGGCATCACGTACTCCTCCCAGCGGCCAACGATCGCGCCCTCTGCCATCGCCTTGGTCGTGAGGTTAAGGCCGGGGCGAGGCTTGGGATCGCGTGCTCCGTCCACCGCGATCCCAGAGCCGTCGAACGACTGGCCGATGAGGCCATGCGGCGACACTTTGAGAGATGCCTCTGGGACCCGGAGCGCAAAGTGCGCGTCTAGACGCACCTTCGGTCCGCTGATGTGATCGGCGCGATGGTAGTAGTCAGGCACCGCCTTGGGCGCGACGGTGAAGTTCCACTCCGGCGTGGACAGGGTGACAGAGGAATGATTCGCCTGCAGCTGCACCTCTCCGCAAGACTGTCGCTGCAGGGGCGAGTCGCGCAACACATGGCCCAGGCGGGCTCCGGTGAGCTTGAACGGCCTACCGGCGCAGGTGCCGTTTGACCAACCCAAAAGGCTCGCCGGCGATATCTTGAAGCCAAACATTGAGAACTGGAGCAGGCCAGCCGACGTGGTGGCGAGTGCGTGAAACTGCGTGAGCCAAGAGCCGTTCACCGTGGCTTCGTTCATGCGAAAGATCCCCTCCTCGGTCATCGCATTGATGCTGAGGCGCGCCGCGCTCAGCAAGTTAAAGAGCCGGCCGTGTTCGCCTCGGAAATCGGCCCTCCCGCCGTGCGCAAAGGTGAGATGCGGGTCGCCCTCGCCGCTTGCATCGGGGCACGTGGCATTCAAATATGCAATCAGCGCGAGCAGTAGGATGGGGAAAAGTGCGGCGCGCCGCAGCGGCATGTGTGAGCAGAAGGGGCACGAGCACGGGCACTACGGGAGCAGAAGCAACAGCAAAAGGTATTGGGCGTTTGGGGGCATTAGTTAAATTGCACGTAACCTAAATTCCAGCCTAAATTGCATGTCGCTATATGTAGTACTATCTGTGGCCGGTTCAGCCTTTACTTTTTTGGAGGGTAATTGCATTTACGTACTTTTAGCTTAATTAATGGGAGAAAAGCATGTCCGTCTGCCATGCGCAACGTTTCCGGGTACTGTGGCCCCTTGTGCCCTTGATTGAGCCTTGTACTTTGTCCCTTTTTTTAATATTGGGGACAGGGGGTGTTCTCTAGGCCCCTAATGGCCCTACGCGCGGCGTGTGCCCACACATGCGGAATCGACCCTGATGAGAATGAGGTGGAGAATATCGTAGCGAAATCCAAGTGCAAAATAGTGAATAGTTCACCCGATACCACGTTCGGATCGCTCCTCATCGCAAACCCTTTCAGCAGTTCACCCTCGGGTATGTTCGTAAGAGCTACATACACTGACACACACACTGAAAATGTCTTGGTTTGCCAACAACATACCTTAAACGGAAAATGTCGAACCACCAGCCCGACCGACGCGCACTACAGTAAGACCCTATCTGGGCGATTGAGCCTACCCTGGTGGCTTCCCATGGTGTAAACGCGGCGCGATGCACTCGTGGGCCCTGTGCTGCAAGAACAATTTGCGGACTTGATCGTCTCATTCGCCAGCATAATCGTCGCAGACCTGCGCGTGCTTTGGTCGGTGATGGCGCGAATTCCCATCGCCGGCGTCGACACCCTCACGCGCACTAGCGACGCCTTTGTTGTGCTGTGGCAGCCGCACAGTAGGCTGTGTCAACTGTGCAGAGTGTGTGAGCAGCAGAGGAGCTGCTCTCCAGGCTTCAGGCGCAAAGAGCTGCATGCCATCGAACAAGCGCTGTCGAGGTTCGCCGAGCGCGGCGAAAATCGGGGGACACCGTCACCGACGAGCGCGTTGGACTTTTCACTCCGGACAAAGACGGCGACACGCACACGAGCTGCGGCCGTGTCGCCGTCATAGCGGCGAGGCGCGGGACCGTCTGTGGCGAAGTGGGTCGCGCGTCCCCCGATTTCCACGAAAGCGGCGAAGCGCACACGAAAGCGGCCGTGTTTTTTTTGCTTGCCAGCACCCCGTGTTCACAGCCGCTTTCGATACCTCCCACCACCCCGTGTTCAAAGATGAGAGGAGCCCCAGGAGCTCCCAGAGCCACGTGACCATAAAGCCGTAGGCGTAGTCGCGCTACGGGCGTGTGAGGGAGGGGAGGGCGGTGTGGCCGTGCACCGGCGCCGAGACCCCGCAGCGCCGTCAGTTAGCTTTGCCAACGAGCTTCTTGAGGAACTGCTTGACCGCCTTGCGCTTGCGTCCAGAGGTGATGATCTCCACGGCGGGCGCCGGCGCCGCCACCAGCTCGTCCGCCACCGCCTCCGCCACCGCCTTTGGCTCGCACTCGTCTTCGGACTGGCACGAATCGATGGCCGCCTACGGTCAGGACGTGCGGCAGCAGGGTTGGACGAGAGGCTAGTCTGTGCGTCGGTGTATCGCTCCCGTGTGGCGCTGTGGCCGTCTCTCCGCCTCGCTAGCCGCCTCCTGAGAGTCGGGTGTGTCCTGCCATGGCCTGACCGTGTCTTCGCCTACCTCTCTCTAGTCTATACCGCGGCCTGCAGCTCGCAGAGCGCCTCCTCCAACAGCTGGCAGTTGGAGGGCGTCGAGCCTACCTCGGCAGCGGAGCAGGCCGTGAGCAGCGCCTCCGGAGGCCATGAGCAGCGCCTCCAGAGCTGCTCGAGAGGAGCCGCTGGCAGTGCTGGGGAGGGGAGACGGCGCCCTCGCTGAGCACGCACTCGCCAAAGAGCCTACACGAGACACAGCCGCGCGGGCGGGGGTCCTGCGGGCGGGAGAGCGCACGCGCGCTGCTGCCCCGGGGTGGAAGACGTGATCTGCTCCTCGAGCAAGCCCGCGCCGCTCGCCGCCTCGCCGGACGTGAGCTTCTTGATCCACACGTTCGCCGCCTCCTTCTGCTCGGGACCAAAGGTCGCCGCCGAGGCTGCAGGGCGCGGAGGGCGAGGGGCGGTGCGGTCAGTCTTGCTCGTTGACAGGGCGGGCGGGGCACCGCGCACCGCGCAGCTTCGTCGCCGCCTCTTGAATGGCGGTGGGGCCGAGGATGAGTTCGAACTCCGTGTCCTTGGGCGCGTTGCGCCGAACCTCTACCGCGGAGCTGAGCGCCTCAATCGCCTCGGTAAGCGCCTTGCAGCGGCCGCTCTCGTCGTCCAGCTGGCACTCCTCAAAGAGAGTCAGTTGCATCTCCATCAGCCCGGAGGCGCTCGCGTCGCCGGCCGAGACCGCCTGCTCAACCCATGCCTGCGCCTGCTTGCCCTGGGTGACGCCGAAGCGCTTGGCCGCGAGCGTGACCTTCCTGCGCAGGACAAGGACGAAAGGTGCGTGGCAGGCATGGGCGGCTTGCGGCAAGAGGGTGATGTGCTTACTTCGAAGCCGCTAACAGCGTCTTCTCCTCCTCGGTCGCTGCTACGCACTGCAGCTGCGAAACGCGACGACCACTGCTGACGATCGGGACGTGCACGGGCGTTGGCAGCGCGACGAGTGCCGACGCGCCGGCGGCGAAAGCAAGGCACAACGCAAGCATCGGTGAGTCACGGATTCTTCTTTAATGAGGGACCTCAGTGGCACCCCTGTGGGCAATTGTGTGTCCTCTGTGAACTCTATTGTTTTGTTTTAGGTGTATTAAAGGTGAGCTCGGGAGGAAAGCGGCGAGTCGCAATTCCTGGGGTCCTCCTTGTGGCGGGCCACCCTGTCCAGAGAGGCATGGATCGATGGATGCCAATCAACTCTAAACTACTAACACTCACTCGTCATTTGGGGCCTGGAGCCCTGTTCACGCGCGCGCGAGACGTGCAGACAGGGTTGCCAGGTGAGAGCGAATGGCGCAATCTGGGGTCTTTCGACCGAGTCTATGAAGCCCTGGCCGCTCCCGGTGGTGGTAAAGGTAGGTTGAATATATATCTACCTTTCCCTCTGACCTAGGTTTTCTTCTCAGGGGAGCAAGATCGCCGGCTGCCGCATCTCAGTCAGCCCGGCGGACGCGAGACAATCGCGCTCGGTTTTGCTCGTCGAATCGCGGGTCCTGGGGAAGGCCCCCGCACGGCCACGCGCCACGGGGGGTCCCGGCCGACGTCATTCCGCCAAGCGTCCCGGGCCGCCCAGGCAAGTGGCCCAAATGAGAGTTTTCATCATTCCAGTGGTGTGCCTGTGATAGTGCTAGCACGCGCCAGTTCGCACCTGTGTCGAGCCTGTCTGCAAGTTGTTTTGTTTAAATTCTATATCCGGCTCTCATCTCGGTCATCAACACCACCGCACGTCCCCCCGGACGTTCCGCTCTTGCCAGAGAATGCTGCACCTCGTGCTCGCGGCCGCCTCCTGGCAAGGCGCGCGGCCCGTGGCCTCTCCGCGCTCCCTCCGCTCCTGCGCCATCCGGCAGTGCGCCGTCGGCCCCCTCCCGGGCAGCTTTGTGGTGCCAAAGGTGGATGAAGTCGCGGCACGGCTTAAGAAGGAGGCAGACACCGGTCACGTCCCCTTCAATCCGGTCGCCGAAGCAGATTTTGTCGCCGAGACGCTCTTTGTGGCCCGCCGGCACGACGCCAACGAGGGCCCTTACATCCAGGCGGTTCAAGAGGTCGCTGAGTCTCTCGCGCCGCTTTTCGTGCGCGAACCGCACTACTTTTATCTCTTCAAGACCATGCTCGAACCAGAGCGGATGATCCAGTTCCGCGTGCCCTGGATCGACGACAAGGGCCGCACGAGGGTGAACCGCGGCTGGCGTGTCCAGTGGAGCAGCGCGCTTGGACCCTACAAGGGCGGGATGCGCTTCCACGCCACGGTCACGTCGGGGGTCATCAAGTTCCTTGGCTTTGAGCAGACCTTCAAGAATGCGCTCACCGGCATGTCGCTGGGGTCGGGCAAGGGAGGCTCCGACTTCAACCCAAAGGGCAAGAGCGAGGCAGAGATAATGCGCTTCTGCCAGTCCTTTATGACGGCGCTCGCGCCGCACATCGGGCCCAACCGCGACGTACCGGCGGGCGACATCGGCGTGGGCGCCAAGGAGATTGGGTATATGTACGGCCAGTACAAGCGGCTCAAGCAGGGCGAGTTCGAGGGCGTGCTCACAGGCAAGGATCCGGCCTGGGGCGGGTCGCTCATCCGGCCCGAGGCGACAGGGTACGGCTGCGTTTACTTTGCGCGCGCGGCGCTTGAGGCGCACGGGCAGCACATCGCGGGCAAGCGCGCGCTCGTCTCGGGCTCGGGCAATGTCGCGCAGTTCACCGCCAAGAAGCTGCTCGCGCTCGGTGCGGGGACCAGGCCGCGGCCCAGCCTGTGCCCGTGACCTACGTGCTACACGCACGCCTGTAGGCGCCAAGGTGCTGACCTTCTCCGACTCGGAGGGGACCGTGCACGAGCCCGACGGCTTCACCGAGGAGCAGCTCGCCCAGCTCGTCGCCGTCAAGCAGAAGCGCGGCGGCCGCGTCTCCGAGTACGCCCGGCTGAGCCCGACCGCCGTCTTCCTCGACGGAGAGCGCCCGTGGTCGATCGCGGCGGACATTGCATTCCCCTCCGCCACGCAGAATGAGATTGACGACGCCGACGGCGCGGCCCTCGTCGCCAACGGCGTGGTCGGCGTCTTTGAGGGGGCCAACATGCCATCGACCCCGGAGGCCATTGCGCGCTTCGAGGAGCGCGGCGTCATCTTTGGCCCCGCCAAGGCGTCCAACGCGGGCGGCGTGGCCGTCAGCGGGATGGAGATGGCGCAGAACGCGCAGCGTGTCAGCTGGGACGCGGAGACCGTGGACCGGGAACTGCAGGCGGTCATGACGAGGATCCACGGCGAGTGCCACGCCGCGGCGGTCGAGTATGGTTTCGGAGGGAACCTGAAGGCGGGCGCAAACATTGCGGGCTTCAAGCGCGTCGCCGACGCCCTCCGTGACCAGGGCGCGGTCTGACGCGTGGCGCCTCGCGCGCGCGCAACGCGGTTCGAGAGCCTTCAGGCCCCCCATCCACAACCCAGGCTACTGCTTACGTGTACGTCGTGGATATGCGTCTCACGCGCGCTGGTCGCTGCCGAGTGGAGTCGCGAGTGCGCACTAGCCCCGAAGTCCGTGCTTTCGTCGATCGTAATTCGTCGATCGTGTCAGACCGCTCACAAGATACTGTATATCATCAATGTTCAAAACAAGACCAAGGGCAAACGCCGAGCGTGTGTGTGTGTCTCCCGGCGTGTAGCGTGGAGCCAGATATCCGGTAATATAAGATACAAAAAGGTCAATTTTCTGTCCGTCACGCGGGATGCCAGTATATCTCTCCCTCGGCTCTAGTATCTCTCAACTGGCGGGGCGCGGCGCCCAAAGGTCGTCCGGCCGCGCGGCCTCGACCGCCGCTTCGCCGCCGCAGTCGGAGCCGCCCCCCGCCCGCTCCGCGAGGAGCCAATCAAACGCCTCCCTCCCCGTCCGCGCCGCGCCGCGCCGCGCCCAGCAAAAGAGCGTGCAGCCGCTCGCGGCGCATGGCGTCAGGTGCGTCTCCGAGATCGCGTCCAGGGCGCCCGCCGCGGTCCGCTCCTCGCTGCGAAGGAGCTCAAAGCCTGCAGCCTCTGCGCTCGCCCGCTGGTGGTCGTCGAGGTGCGCAAAGTTCTCCGAGCGCGCGAAGAGGACGAGCGGCTCCGCACGCTGCGGCTCGATCTCCCCACCTCTCCCCATCTCTCCCCATCTCTCCGCACGCTGCGGCTCGCTGTCCGCAGCGCCGCCCTCCGTCGAGCAGCCGGCAGGCAACAGCTCGCCCGCAGAGCGGAAGAGGCTCGTCACCGCCTCCGCGTCGTACGACATCTCACACGCGACGACCAGCAGCGGCGCAGGCCCGGCGTCGCCCTCTCCGCCCGCCCCGAAGTTGCGCTCCACCAGCGCGGAGAGCGCGCCTCCCTCGTGCACGTCCAGCCGCTCGACAGACGCGAGGCGGCTACCGTTGAGCGAGTCGTTCCGCTGCAGCACCTGCACATTCTCCTCAAAGCAGTCGGTCGCGACGACGCCGCGCGCAAAGATGTCGCCGCCGAGCGCGGCGGCGACGAGGCTCGCCATCCCGGCGCCGGCGCCGACCTCGAGCAGACCCATCGGCCACGGCGGCGGCTCGGCTCTTCGCGACGCAATCGCCAGCGCGACGGCGTGGCCGCCGGGCCAGAGCAGCTTGCCCATCGTGCGGAAGCTACACAGCTGCATCGAGAGGTGCTCGACCTGCATCCGCAGCGTCGCCGTGTCGGCGAGCAGGCGGCTTCGCATCAGCGAGGCAGGCGGACGACCCACAGCCGGCCGATCGACAGTCGGCCTCGGATCGCCGTGCTTGAGCAGCCGCCGCAGCGAGTCGACGTCTCCCGAGGCGATGAGACTCAAGGCGTCCGCGTCCTCCATCCGTTTGGTCGTCACCTGGCGAGCAGAGGCCTTACCTTACCTTACCTTACCTTACCTCGATCCTCGTCCGGGAGCGTCCTGCGACTCCTGGCCCCACTCCGCGAGCCTTCCCCCCGCCGAGCACCAAAGAGAGCGTGCGTGTGCCTCTCGCCAGATATCGAGCCCTCCGGGAGAATCTCAAGATAGAGAAAAACACAAGGCTCTCTCACAGTGTGTGTGTGTGTGTGTTAGTGCGGACGTCGCCGCGGCTCGCCTCTGCCGCGGCGGCTGCTGCGCGCACGCGGCGGCGCCGCTCTCTCGCGAGACGGCTGGCGACGCGGCTCGCCGCCGACGTACGGTGCGCTCGTCCGACGGTCCGCAGCGTGGCGTGCGCGGCGCTGCGCGCCGCTCTGCGAGCGCTTCTGCGCCTGCACTGCCTGTCTCTGTTGCTGCTGGTGGTGGTGGTGCTGCTGCTGTTGGTGCAGATGCTGCTGCTGGCGCGGCGCGGCTCTGCGACTGGGCTCGACGCGCGCGTCGCGAGCGTCTGACGCGGCGGGCGGCGTCGGGCAGGTGCGCTTCTCTCTCGGGTGGTGGTGGTGCTGCTGCTGCTACCTCACAGCACTGGATGTGCGGTTAATGACTGCACTCCAAGTGCTCCAAGTGCGGAGAGGGAGGAGAGAGAGAGAGGAGAACTGGGACCTGTCGTGTGGGTGAACCCTGCCCAGCCCCCCTCCGTGTCGCGATGCGCTCCCCGCTCCCGTTCCCCTGTGTCCCTGATCGTCCTTCGAATCGTCCTTACATACAAGATCCTGCTCGTGCAGGTGGGGACCCTGTCCTTTCTCCCACCCCTCGTTTGGCGTGCCCGTTTTATTTATTTATTTAGAGAGAGGAGAGCCTTTGAGCCTTGGCACCAGCCAGGCAGTTGATTTGGCCTTGGCACCAGCCTTGGCAGTTGAATTGGCCTTGGCACCAGCCTTGGCAGGCGGGCACGCGGGACATGCACAGGCGCCAAGGGGCGCAGAACCGACCTAACCCGTCGGAGGTGGGGGGAAGGGAGTCCCGCCGGGTTCCCCTGCGTGAGCGCAAGAGTAACCCCAAGAGGGCTGAAGATGAGCGGTGCGCGCAGGGGTCGGCGTGGACGGGGCGAGGAACGCGCCGCGCGGGGCGCCGCCTCGCCGGCCCAAGTGGCGCAGAGCGAGGCGGCGAGAACCGAGCGAGCACGTCCTCGTGAGCCCCGTGGCTCCAACCAGGCCCTTCCTTTTTTTTGAGCTGGTGTGACGCCGCGCGAGCGACGCTCCGAGATCGCCCGAGATAGCGCGGCGCGGCCCCGAGATCGCCCGAGATAGCGCGAGATCGCCCGAGATCGCGCGGCGCGGCCCGAGGCGAGGTGGATGGGTTGGGAGTGAGGGGGCGGAAGTGTTCAGTGCGGTAGGATGGTCAGCTCGGGGCGCGTGAGCCGGACTTGGGAGCCGGACGGAGCACTTGGAGCACTTGGAGCACTTGGAGTGCAGTCATTAACCTCACATCCAGGGCCGGGGAGCTAAGAAGCGCACCCAGCGGGCCGGATGATCGGTATCGGGCTACGGGCTGGAGAGCCCTGACCCCTAGGGGGAGTGCGCGTTCGTAGGGAAAGGGCCGTAAAGTAAACACGGGTCTCCGAGGGTTGGCTCCGCGCTCCGGGTTTCCCCTAGCAGCAGACCGCCCCCTCTACTCGGAGCTATAATGAACACCAGACATGAACACGACACGCATTCTCACACGACGTCACCGCTCAGGGCTCCTTCGCGCGGGGTCCTCATCCTCCCTCCGGAGGAGTCTCCCCTCTCCTCTGGCGCGGCTGGTGGTGGTGCCGGCCGCTGCGCCAGATTTTTTTGTGCTGAGCACAGGGTTGGTTGTGCCGGGCCGCCCCCGCGAGAGAAACTCGTCAGTAAAACTCTCGGGCGGCCCGACTGTCAGACAGGCTGGCACGCAGTGGCAAAAGCCCGCGGCTCGTCGCCAAGGAGTTACGAAGAGTTTTTTAACCCCAGCCACGAGGATTCATAACGCCCAAGCCTCCCTGTCGCCTCTGTTTTTCTTCTTTCCTTAGCACTGGCATTAACACAGAGGCGGACTCCCCCCGCAGCTCGGGATCACACGATTCCCCTCTCACTGGCCCGCGGCGCCCAAGCCTCGATCTTCTTGGGCAGGCCAGCAGCTGGTTCGACAGGTCCTCTCCGTGGCCTAGGCAGCCGTCGTCGCCCTGGCCCCAGGCAAAGACGTCGCCATCGGCGGTGATGACGAGGCTGTGCGCATCTCCCGCCGAGACTGCGATGACGCGCTGCAGGCCTCGACCTTCTTGGGCAGCAGCTTGTCCTGCTCGTCGCCGTGGCCCAACCGACCAGCGCCTCCACCACCCCAGCTCCAGACGGCGCCGTCGGCGGTGAGGGCGAGGTTGTGCGCGGCTCCAGCCGACACAGCGACGACGCGCTGGCCCGCCAACGCCTCGACCTTCTTGGGCAGCAGCTGGCCCTGCTGGTCGCCGTGGCCCAGCCTGCCATTGCCTCCTGCGCCCCAGCTCCAGACGGCGCCGTCGGCGGTGATGGCGAGGCCGTGCGACCATCCAGCCGCGACAGCGAGGACGCGCTTGCCAGCCAAGGCCTCAATCTTTTTTGGCAGCAGCTGGCCCTGCTGCTCATCGCCGTGGCCAAGCCGGCCCCAACCTCCACCGCCCCAGCTCCAGACGGCGCCGTCGGCGGTGATGGCGAGGCTGTGGTTTTCTGCAGCCGACACAGCGACAACGCGCTGCCCCGCCAACGCCTCGACCTGCTTCGGCAGCAGCTGGCCGTGCTGGTCGCCGTGGCCCAACCGGCCCCAGTCTCCATTGCCCCAGCTCCAGACAGCGCCGTCAGCGGTGAGGGCGACACTGTGCGCGAATCCAGCCGACACAACGGCGACGCGCCGCCCTGCGAAGGCCTCGATCTTCTTGGGCAGCAGCTGGAACTGCTGGTCGCCGTGGCCCAGCTTGCCAAAGGCTCCCCAGCCCCAGCTCCAGACACAGCCGTCAGCGGCGAGGGCGAGGGTGTGATGCGCTGCAGCCGACACGCTCACGGCGCGCTCGCCGCCCAGAAGAGGAGAAGGGAGGCGGGTCATGTGTTGAGCCGCGTCACGCCCTCGCCGTGCCCGAGCAACCCGGGATTATAAGACGGCGCCGTGCCGCACGACGAGAGCCGCCCCTCGCCGTCGATGAAGAGGCTGTGAGACTGGCCTGGCGCCACCCTCGCCGGCGGGCTGGCCTCGCACAGCAGCGCCGAATAGCACAGCCACCGCACGGCACAGCCCTCGCCCTCCGGCAGCGCCGGAAGCTCGAAGCCGCGCTCTTGCGCCCACAAGCGGATGGCCTCTACCGCAAGCGAGGCGTGAAAGAGCAGCGAGACGGCCGCGACGCGAGCGATGTCGGCGGGGCTGTGGCAGCGAGAGAGGGCGCGCACGAGGAGCTCCGAGGGGAGGTCGAGGAGGCGGGCGGGCGGCGGCGTCTCTGGCGAGGGAGCGGCTGTGGCGGCGGCGGTGGCGAGGCGGCGCGAGCAGCGGCGCGACGGGGTGGACATCGCGAGAAAAAGACTTTTACGAGCGCCTCCCTCGCACAACACTGGGCACGGGACTGGCGCGCACTGGCACTAACACAGGTACACCACGGGAGCCGCCTAAGCGACTCCTGCGAGGGTGGCGAGGCACTTAGTTTCAGCCGCGGCCCCGCCACCGTCTCGTCTTCTCTGTCCGATTCCGTCGCCATCACCGACGGCGATCCCGTGCCCGACTCCCCGGGCGAGGACGGCGGTCTTGGATCGTGTCGCCACCCCTCCCCGGGAGGTCGGGCTTTCATTTTCTCTCTGCGTTCTCGCACATGGAGTGCGAGGTATCTCGTCTGTCGCCGTCCCAAACTGTCACTCCCCTCTCTCCCGGCCGGGGTGGGGCGCGCGCGGGGGGCGGCGGGTGTGCGGCGAGTGTGCGGGATGTCTGTGGGGTGTGGGCCCGAGAGCGATATGCCATGTCCGCCTTGCGTTTGTTTCATAACATCGAAGGCTAAGCTCAAAAAGAAAATCTCGGTGGTTGGGGAACTCCTAAGTAGGTAGGTAGGTAGGTCCGAGTGCAGGTAGGTAGGTAGGTAGAAAGGTGAAGAACAGCCAGGCTCGGACTGGACACCAACGCGGTATGGGTGGACGCTGGACAGATGATGACGACACGCACGAGCGACAACACAGACACAAACAGGCTCACAAGACACACAGCCAGCTGGCTGCCACACACCCTGAGTCGGCGTACACATAACTCAGGGCCACATCCTCCCTGTCGCCCCCCCCAGCACTCCACGGTGCCAAGGGCACAAACAAGGGCACAACTCAAACAACAGACGACAGGAAGTGACATGTGAGGCTAGAGCAGCTTGCTCCACCTCTAGCAATCTCACCGGCCTGCGAGGCACGGACGAGACCGTATGTGGGGTCTAGTGAGGTGTCTTTGGACGCTCTCCTCATGGGCTAGCTGCCTGCGGCTAGCCCTTCTCCCACTCACAGGCGATGACAATCCAATGTATGAGTGTATGCAAGCTGAGGCGCGTGTGCTAAATCTAGGCCGCACGTCGTGGCACTATGACGGAGGTAGACGTGCGGCCGCAGCGCGCCCACCACAGTCTCGGTGTAGCGCGCGTGTTAGCAAGAGAGTTGCGGGGAGAGCCATGCCCGACTTTTCGGAGGCGAGCCCCACGCCACGGATGCCAGCCGTGCTTTCGCGGGAGTCGTCTCCCAAGCCGCGTCCCGTCAGCACTGTCCCCGAGTGGTCCCGCCTCGGCGGCACACACTCTCGACCAGGACAGTCCCGCCAACGTGCCATTGCAATAAAAAGAAATGCGGCCATCTGGCGGCGCATCCCTCAGCAGGCGAAAGGGCGCCGCAGGCGAAAGGGCGCCGCAGGCGAAAGGGCGCCGCTGGGAGGCTCCAACCCCCTGGGCGCATCTAGGCGCTGCACATGCCGCCCGCGCTCCCGTTGAGCGGGCCGTCGCTGCACGACATCCTCCCCGCGGACGTGCTCACCCACGTGCTCGCCGCGCTCCCCGAGGCGGACCTGCTCGCCCTCTCGTGCTCTTGCCGCCTCCTCCACCGGCTCGTCGAGGACCCGGCCGTCTGGCGAGCCTCGATGCGCCGGCGGCACGGCCCGGTCATCGAACGCCTCTTCGGCGACGCGCTTCCCGCTCCGCCTGCCGGCCGCTCCTGGAGGGAGCACGCACTCGCGTTCGATACCGAGTGGCTCGCGCTGGCCCGCGCGCCGGCCGAGCCGGGCGGCCAGGGACGGCTTCTTCTACGGATGCGCTCCGAGTGCGCCGCCGCCTGGCCGACGTGGCTTGGCGTCCCCCCGGGCGGCGATCCGCTCTTCACCGTCCGCCTGCCCCTCGTGCGCACCGCGATCCCCGTCTACTCGCTCATCGCCGCGCCAAAGACGTTTGGGGTGTACGACGCGACGTCGTTCGCCGCCAACCACCCCGGCGGCGGCGCGCTGATCCACATGGGCATGGCGTGCGCGGGCGACGACTGCACCGACCTCTTCGACGCCGCCAACCACACCGAGCACGCCCGCTCCATCCTCCGAGCCCTCGTCGTTCCCGGCCTCGAGCAGCTGCCCGAGCCGCCGCCGCTGAAACGGCCGCAGCCGAGCCTGCTGCGCCGCACCGCCGCCAGAGCCGTGGCCGCGCTCCGCGCGATGCCCCACTCCCTCGCCTGCTTCGCCACGAAGCGCCGCGAGGTTGGGTTTGTCAAGGATGAGGCGCTTGCGGCGGCGCGGCGGGCAGCGGCGGCGAGGGCGGTGGCGGCGCGGGCGGTGGCGCGGGCGGTGGCGCGGGCGGCGGCGCGGGGCGCGTGCGCCCTGCGCGGAGAGAGGGCCGCGCCAGACGACTGTGGCGCGGCGTCCTCGTGATAGTCACACACGGGTGACAGCGCACCGAGAGCGCTCCAGAGCGCAGCGATTTTCATTATTGATAGCCCCCGTTGGACCGGCGCGGCGTTGGCACACGTCTGTATCGTCGCGCGCTCCGCCGCCTCTCTCGGTCATTACGTTTTTCTGCTCGGCTGCCAACAAACCGCTCAAGCATATATATGTTTTTTTTGCTCGCGATTCGTCGCAGTGCGCGGGAGAGCAGGGATTCTCGCATGTCCTAGAGGACGACCCTTCACCCAGCGCCTACATGTACTAGAGGCGCTACGTAGGGACCGACGAGACCGTCTGTTGCGGGCATTAAGAAAACAGGATCCCGCGGCACGCCGCTGTTAACACGGATGGGGGTTAGGGTCAGGGGATCTGTATCTGTGCAGACCCCCTACCCCCTACCCCACTGCACACATGCAGGTATAGCGCCTACCCCCTGCCCCGAGTCACCGCGGAGGGCTTGTCCACAAACCTCCTCCGCGACATGTACCCACAGGTCTCCAGATAGCTGTAACGGTAGTACGGTCGGACAGCGTCAGCCGCCACCTCACGCCCCGCCCGCCAAAGGCTATGTCCAGCAAAAGTGGGTGGGTATGGTCACGGGGCCCTCCTACGTTACCCTTACTCCCCAAAACCGTCGAACCCTGATGGCCGTGTCGCGGTTCTCTATTTCACGTTTGTCTCTCTTACCGTGGAGGCGGGAATGGCTGGGGCGTGGTGGGGCCACCCCCTACCCCCCTACCCCTGCGGTGTATGTATGTAGTAAGGTGAAGAACAGTCAGGCTCGGACTGGACACCAACGCGGTATGGGTGGACGCAAGACAGATGATGACGACACGCACGAGCGACACACAGACACAAACAAGCTCACAAGACACACAGCCAGCGGGCTGCCACACATCCTGAGTGGGCGTACACATCACTCAGGCCACCGGTGGCAGAGCCGCCAGTCCGCACCCCCTACCCCCCTTCCCCGCTAGGCTCCGGCCCTACCCCCCCAATGTCTGACCGTGACGCCTGTACAGGTATCGCAGGTGGACTGTGACGCCGGCGCACGCCAGATTTATCAACGCCACGTCCTCGCCGCCAAACAGATGCCGTCGCCCCGCACGTGTAACCGGCACGCGTCGATGGCAGTGGTCGCGCTCTGCTCGGCGGCGGCCTTCTGGGACTTGACGGCGAGTTGGTTTCTCCTATGCCTCGTCAGGGACATGACGAGCGGCGAGCTGCACAATCAGACGATGAAGGCTGCCGACGCGCTCGTGCTGCGGCATTGCGCAGGCAGCGAGTCGGCGGTATCGTTCGACCCCGATGAGAGGCTGCCTTGGGCGCGCGTCGCTCGCGCTGCGTGGAAGTCTGTCCATTCCGAGCTGCTGGCCTGGGAGGCACGGCACATCGCGACTCCGCCGTTCGGCGCCATCGACCCCGCGCAGCAGCTGCTTACGCGGACGCCTGAGTGCTGGCGCACGCTCCTGTTGCAACTGTACGGCCAGCAGACCACCGTGGCGAGCTCGTTCCCGCAGACAATGGCGCTGTTGCGCAACGAGCGCGTCCTGTCGGTCATGTTTTCCATCCTCGAGCCCGGCTGCGGCATCGAGCCCCATAGAGGCGAGAACAAGCTGGTGCTGCGATGGCACCTCGGTATCGAGGTCCCCGCGGCCGACGCGGCCGCGCCGCGCGGCGAGCGACTGGCGCTGCACGTCCGCACACAGCTCCAGGCCGACCAGGACCGGATCCTCTGGCAGAAGAAGTTGGGGCGGCTGCAGCCAACGGGTGAAGCGGAGGGGGGGCAGGAGGAGGGCGAGGGCGTGGGCGAGGGCGAGGGCGAGGGCGAGGGCGAGGGCGAGGGCGAGGGCGAGGGCGAGGGCGAGGGCGAGGGCGAGGAGGTCCGAACAACCTCCTCGCCGTGGCACGAGTTCACGTGGGCCAACGGCTCCGACTTGCTGTTCGACGACACGCACTTCCACCGCGTGGTCAACGAGCGGACTGCGGGCAGGCGCGTCGTCCTCTTTGTGGACGTGGCGCGGGGCGGCTGCTCGCCTCGCTTTGACGCCGCACTGCCGCCTCTGCTGCGTGCCTTGCGCCGCACGTCGCGCGTACGCGAGGCGGTGGACCGCGCCAACAGCCACGCGGTGGGGCTGGCGGCGCAGGAGGAGCGCGCTCCAGCCGCGGTCGTAGCGAGCGCCGGCACCCCATCGGTAGATGAGCGGGATGAGCTGTGATCGGGGTCGGTCTCACGCGAGTCACGTCTTGCTACTTGCAAGCTTGCAAGTTGAGGTCCTCGCGCGCGGCATGGTTTAGCTGGTTTCCTCAAAGCCCTCAAATATACAACTACCATGAAGGGAGCGGTCACGACAAAAGCGGCACAAAAACACGAAATATTCGATTCACGATTCTCCTCCCCGATTCTCGAGATTCACGTTTCACCGTGACACTTTACTGGATATACTGCATCGATCTCGAATAAACACCGAAGCAGCCACTCGCTAGCAAGCTGCGCCGCAGACCCCTGAGCACTTTCTCTCACTTCTGAGGTAAGGTAAGGTAAACTTCTCCACACACACGAGGTGGTGGGGCAAGGGGGGGCAACCCTCGGCCTCGCGTCTCCACGTCTAACGACAGGAGCCCCACGGCATTCAAAGTGCAAGGCCCGTTGCGCGTGGGTGAGCGGTGTGTGTGTGTGTGTGTGTGTGTGTGTGTGTGTGTGTGTGTGTGTGTGTGTGTGTGTGGTGTGTGTGTGTGTGTGTGTGTGTGTGTGTGTGTGTGTGTGTGTGTGTGTGTGTGTGTGTGTGTGTGTGTGTGTCACGTCACTGCATCCTCTGCCGGTTCCTCCCGTCGCCTCTTCTTTGTTCCGAATGTTTTTCAATCCATCCTTCACGAAGCCCTCCCATGTAGCTAGCGTTCTTTGCGAATGTCTCGAAATGGCCAGCAGGCGCTGTCTGCTCGCGGCCTGTGCGGGCCGCTCGTCCTCCTCGCCCTTCTTTCGTCCTCCCGTCCCTCCCCTCCACCATGGCCTCCTCGGCACTTCTTTCTCCATCCGCCTCGCCCTGCCTTTTCGTATCGTGCCGTTCGCCCTCCATTCGGTGACCTCCATGGCTGTCCGTCCCCTTTTGGGTGGCGCTCTCGATACCGTTGCGTCAACCTCGACATCGCTGTCGCCCTCCCCGTCCCCGTCGTCGCCCGTGCCTCGGTTCGCGTCATCAGTAGCGTCTCCGTTGTTCCCTCGTGCTCCGCCGTCGCTCTCTCTGCTCGGGCCGTTCGCGATTTCGCTCCTCCTGCGTGTCGCCCCTCCGTCTCCTCCCCTGCCTTCGTCGTCATCGTCGCTGTCGCGAAAGCCCTCCGGTCCCTCGATTCCCTCGTCTATCCCCTCCGCTGCGTCCTCCCACTTTATATCCTCATCCTCTGTGCGCGTTGTCGTTCCCTCCCCTTCTCCATCGTTGTCGCCTCCGTCGACTGTGGCGCTGCCTCTTCCCTTGCCTCCGTCCTCCTCGTCTCGCCTGCCATCGTCCCGTGTCTCCTCGTCCTCGCCATCGCCTTGGCCGTTGTCTACCTGTTCATCGTGTCCCCTGCTGCCGGTGGCATCGCCGTTGGCTTCCTCTCTCCCCCTTTCCTCCCTTCCCCTCTCGCTGTCTGGTGTTAATGGACCCCCTTCCTCTCCCTCGCCACCGTCACCGTCACCATCCCCGTCGACCGCCCTCCGTCCCCGCTGCCCTTTGTCTCACACTCGTCTCTGCCATGTCCGCCGTCGCCGCCGTCCTGTCTGCTGCGCTCTGTGCTCCGTGGTATAGTCGCTTATTGTTGCTCAGGATTAGCTCTCGCACCAGGACAGCCTCCTGCTCGTTACTTTGGCTTGCCGATATGCATCCAAAGTTCCACGCTAGCTCCTCCTTCGTCACGTCTATCTTTTTGCAGTATCTCGCAAATGCCGTCCGAGCTTGCTGGGGTGTTATTGCGTTCGGATCCGCCTTCGTCCCCGCCTTGTATCCCATCTCCTTGCGGTGGCTCCTGTATGAGTCCCCATATGACCATGTGATTTCTTGGCCTTCCTTGACTTCTTTGGTCGTGGCGCTGCGCTGCGTGTGCCATCTACTGCTTATCCCCACTTGTCGGCGGCGCCTTTGGTTGCGCCGCACGCCCCGCACGTCTTCGCGCAGATGTCCTTGACGATCTCGAGCTCGCACGCTTCGAGGCCGAGCAGCTCGGCGCAGCTCTCCGCGGGCAGCCCGAGCCGCGCTGCCTCCTCCGCGAGGAGCTCGTCCGGCGTGTCGGCGCACTCGAAGCGGTGCTCCTTCGAGAGCGTGTCGGAGAGTGCAGTCGGGGGGGGAGAGCTGGGGGGAGAGGGGGGAGAGGGGGAGAGGGGGGAGAGGGGGGAGAGGGGGGGGGGGGGTCGCACGCACCTCGGCGTCGAGCTTGCGGCGCCGCGCCTCCGAGGCGTAGACGGGGCACTTGTAGCCCGGGTCGGAGCACTTGGCGGGCTCGCACTCGGCAAGGAGGGGCACCGTGCTGTCGCCGACCACGATGCCGTCGATGCGGAGGGTGACGTCGTTCTCGACGTAGCGGTTTGCGGTCACGGGGAGCGCGAGGATGCCCTCACCGTCGGGCATGTCGACCACCCCCTCGCTTTCCCCGTGCTTGATCTCGCGTCGATGGCCTCCTGCACCGCCGCGCACATCACGGAGCCCACTTGCTCACGCCCGGTCTCGCCGTTAGCGTCGAACTCTTGCGAAGCGTGATAGATGTGCTTCGAGGCGAGCGTGCGGAGCGCGTCGCCGTTCGTGCTCACAAGCGACTTGTCCGAGACCTTGGATGCGGGGCGATCGCGGGGCGGCGGTCAAGAAAGGGGAGGGGGGGGCGAGCGAGAATAGGGTGGGCAACCTTCGTGTCCTTGGAGGAAAGGTCAAAAGCCACAAACACCATGCCAACGTTCCCGCCCAACGATATAGGAAGAGGCAAAAAGCCAGAACCAAAACGAAACGCATCAGTTTCGTTTTGTCGCTGCGCAGGTCCGCCGCGTTGCGCAGCACTTGGCGGAGCAGCTGCTCAGCGGGGCCCACAACGCCATTCTTGTCCTTGTCGACACGGATTAATCTCCGCCTGTGCGCGCGTGTGGCGACAGCTCCGAGGCCTCGACGACGAGCATGGGGAATCTTTTCAGCTGTCGTGCCGAGACCGAGAATGAGACCGATACCCCCCCAGACGCCGAGACCACACACTCACCCCCTCCCCCCCACATACAGACACACACACACACACACACACACACACACACACACACACACACACACACACACACACACACACATGCCCTCGCGACACACACCATGCCGCATGCCCGACGAGATGTTTGCGTCCGACGGCGCCGGGGTGTACGCGCGCAAGGTCGATGCGAAGGCCTAGACGTACTAACCCGCGGGCTGAAGCGGTCGCCGCGATCCCGCGAACCGCCTCGGACTACGACGAGGCCACGCCCGCCGGCGCGGCCGCCTTCCACCTCCAGCTGAGCTGCGCGACGCCATTGCCACGCTGCTGGAGCTCCATCCAAAGGGGCTGCGCAGGCGGGAGAGCTCCGAGACCTGTCCTCGAGACCCCGCTCTCCGAGACCGCTCTCCGCGAGAGACACGCCGTCCCCCCGCGGCCGAAGGCCCTTGTGAGATCCGAGACACTTTCCGCCCCCTCCTCCTGGTACGTCCCCCAGACACAGCTTGGCTAGACCCACCTACCTTCGCCCAGCCCACTCCTGACATGGCGCTTTGCATATAATGGCGGAGACACCAGACACACCTCTCCGCTCTCGTCTTAGTGCGAACCTAAACCACACCTAAAAATCAGCTCGCGTGCTACTTTGTGGACTGTGGGGGGGGCAGCGCAGTGCGCGCACACGACCACGCGCGCAGGCGCGCGTACCGGCCAACCACGACCAGGATGTTGTCCTGGGCTCCTGGCCGCTGGCCCCGCGAGCGCCGCGGCCGAGGGCCGAACCGCATTCAGTGCGACGCACGCGCCGCGCCGCTCGAGTCGAGTCGCGGGGAAAGCGGGCGGCTGCATGGCCGCCCTGGCTCGGGCCCGTCTGATACCACACAGCTCGCGCGCGGCGTCCCGCAACCGGCCGCCGCATAAGCCACACGCCACTCTCCTCTCTGTCTCACTCACAGGCTCATAGGTCCTCCTTCCCACCAATCGCAAGCGTGGTCTTCATCCACTTGGCCTCGTCCGACACCTGATCGCCCAGGGCCGCCCGCACCGCCGCCTCGAGAGCCTCCTCCGTCGGCTCGCCCTCCAGCCGGATCACGTCGGCCATCCTCGCGCGAGAAGAGAAGAGCAAGACGCGCGGCACCATCCGCGTCCGCACGTTGAACTCGCTCGCGAAGGCCTTGCAGTCCTGGATGTCGGCACGGCCCCACCGCATGAGGTGGCCGAGCCCAGCGGCGAGGCCGTGCGCCGCCTGCAGCATCGCCTTTGACTTTGCGTCGTCGTCTCGTGTTTTAGAGGTGAAGAGGACGCCCCACACGACAGGGTCTTGGACGACCTCGGCCTCGAACTGAGCGTCGTCCTTGAGCGTGGTGAGGCTGCCGGCGGCGGAGTGGAGCAGGAGCAGGAGCAAGGCAGTAGCGTGCTGCATTATTGGCTGGCTCTGGTTTCGGGTCCCGGTGAGGGTGGAGTTGCTCGGGCGCAATATGGTGTGACGTTGAATAAATAAATAAATAAAACGGGCAAACTCTGAGACGAGATGGGATTTAGGGACATGTGTCCCCGCCCTGCACGATATGTGACGTTGATGCTTGCCGCGCAAAAAGAAATTTGCCACGGGCGGTCGCACAACACGATTCAAGAGAGGCGA